>NW_021771451.1:25768-28400 GCF_005508785.2 Acyrthosiphon pisum | reverse complement strand
AGCTCAAAGTCATCCAAACAAGAAGGAGTGGAATCTAGCAATGAAATCAGAAATAGAATCTTTACACAAAAATAAAACATGGACACTTGTTAAAAAACCACCAAATAGAAATATATTAGTACAAAATGGATTTTCAAAATTAAGAAGAACGGCGAAGGACAAATAATCAAATATAAGGCCAGACTTGTTGCCAGAGGTTTTTCACAACAAGAAGGACTGGATTATACATAAACCTATTCTCCAGTAGCAAAACTCACTACATTTAGGTCTCTGTCTGTCTCACGTCGCCGCGTACCTCCGTAGTCCGTATGACATAGTTTTCTAGTGAATGTTTTGCTAAGTGACCGGTGACGCCGTTTCCGTCACCGTGTCCTCCGGGCAACCGCACAAGTAATATAACATATATATTCAGCAACATAGTGTTTATTTTATACCATAGTTAAATCGTTTCCAACACTTATATTATCCTGACCAGTCTCCTGTCATCCCTGTTAGAACAGGAACTATCATTTTTTTTTACAATTTGATCTATTATTTTTGCAATTTGAAAAATTACAGCTTCCGCCAGGCATATTTATATCAAAATTAAAAATTTGTAATTAACAAAAAATTTAGAAATATCACAATGACGCAATTCACAACACTAATAATTTCAAAAGTTAATCGTTAACAAACTCCCAAACTCCAAAGTAGTCAACGAATTACCAAAGTTCGTTAAATTATTTTTTAAATACTTACATAGATAAATAATTAATAGTTCGTCTCATCTTTTAATATATTATCCGTGTTCTTTTCAAATTACATTTTTGGCGCTCTATGTACAATTTAATTTTACAGTATTTTAAATATATACAATAAATATGTATCAATGATATGATCATACTGCATTTGCTATCCGCGACAAATTTAGGAATGCACCATCTATCGGCTGCTATCCCTTTGCGCGTATCACATATTTCAGCTATAGATGGTTTCTCTATACTATCTATACTCAATGAGATAGTATAAGATCATTAAGTATAGAATATAGATAGTATACATAGAAAAATATATTAAAAATAAATTTAAAAACAATATATTAAAAAACGAATTATGAGAAATAGATAGTTAGTAGATATGTTATATTCATATGAGCGCAGTCGGGTTTTTTTACATTCAAAAATCACCTTAAAATTAGCTTATTTTGATATTTTTACATCGAATTTTGATATTTTTACATCAATTTTTGAGTTCTTTTTTGTATACAATTTGTATACAATTACATCAATATTTCACATATTTTATATAAAATTATATACATTTTTAATTCACATAAATTACATTCATTTTACAATTCTCCAGATTTCAATTACCATTATACATTTTCAATTACAATTATACATCAATTACACACATTTTTCAATATATATATATTTTCCGCCAATCATAAATAAATCGCAAACAAATAACAACCAAAGTATTTTCATTTTCTACAACATAAACATAAGATAGATAAGATATCCCTCTGCCTATATATAAATATAGTAGTTTATTATCATATATTAGATGCCTTTTTTCAAAAAAGTCCGCCATTTAATTTTGCACTTTAGAACAGTGGTAATATTTCAGTAATTTTAGTAATATTTCGTAATATTAAATTTGTGACGTCAAATAGTACATTCTAGAAGATTTTTTTCTCTAGATTTGTACCCCTGTTTCTATTTTTTAGGATTGAGTATATCTTATTTTTCTATACTATGGCGCAAATTGCACAACATAACGTAATTATTGTGTAATATTACATCATGTTTTTTGAGGCTATAAATATACCCCACAAATGAATTTTGAGTCATTCGTTGGTGTACAGTAGCCGTCTAAATTGCTCTATAAGTCCACACATATATATGTATCTACCTATAGAACAATTTTTTCAAAAAAAATCACTAAGGTATCATTTGTTTACAATTTAAATATTTACAAATAAAAATACTGAATTGAGATGTTGAATTGAAATTCCAAGTTTGTAGATGTTGAATTGAAATTCCAGTTTTTATGTATATTGGATTGAGATGTTGTATATATTGAATTGAGATGTTGAAATCCCAGTTTTTGCAGATGTTGAATTGAAACTCTGATTTTTGTAGATGTTGATTTATAATGATAACTTTTGGCAGATGTTGGTTTGAAATTGTAATTTTTTATAGATCTAGTTAGCAAACTTAAACTCAAAAACATAATTAGTAGCATGATAAAAAAATGTAACTAAAAAAAAAAATTTGTATATAAATAAATATAAAAGATGAATCGAAAATATAATATTATCTATCTTTATGAGAAGGCATTATTGAAGTCTTTGAAAACAGGAGAAGTATATTTATGTTCAGAATGTAAAAATACCAAGAGTATTAATGAATTTAGTAGAAAGAAAAAGTGGTGTAAAAGTTGTATGAATACCAAAGTTAGCATGATTAAAAATTGTAATTAAAAAAATTTTGTACATAAATAGATATAAAAGATGAATCGAAATAATAAAATTATCAATCTTTATGAGAAGATAAATAATAATGAGGTATTATTGCAGTCTTTGAAAGCAGGAGATGTATATTTATGTTCAAAATGTCAAATTTCAGAGTGTTAATGAATTTAGTAAAAA
>NW_021771451.1:24937-25718 GCF_005508785.2 Acyrthosiphon pisum | reverse complement strand
CTCTCATAATTTCGTAAATTAGTTGTAAGTCAATTAACAATTATTAGTTACAACAACTGTCAACTAAATTGTTATTTTGTTTCATTTTTTTGGCGCCACCAAAACGATGCGCCCGGTCAATATTGCCCAATACGTATTTACACAATATACTTTTTTATAGCAGTGGCATTCCACAAGTGGTTCGCCCCACTCTTGAGACCACGTTCAAGCGCCTGTCGTCGGCGCTCACCGACGACCGGAGCGCACCGACGACCTGCGCGCACCGACGAAACCGCTCGAACGTGGTCTCAAGAGTGGGGACATGCGCAAACACGGACGAAAATCGGTCGGCGGACTGATTGCTCTCTCGTGGAACGGAGTATAGTTGGAAACCGGATGACGCAATCGGACGACAGCACGGGAAAATGGTGACTGCGTAGAATCACACACATTTTTTGCACTTTGCTATGAATCGAACCGATGACTGTGTGAGTCGTAAGTCAACTGTGTGACCACTGCGCCACTCCGGCCCCTAAAAGTTTTTTTTAATAGAGAAATTTCTTTTTGTAATTCTTTTATTATTTTATCTGAATCTAATAGTGTTAATTTCTGCTTTTCGATGACCATTAACACAAATGCTTCTAGTTTTAAATCCAAAAGTTGACTATGAAGTCTTTATTTAATATTTTTTAAGAAAGAATAAGATCTTTCACATGATCTTGCACTTGAGTTATATTAGTGTAAAAATTATAAATATGTTACATGACACCTATGTATATAATACGAACTATACCATATGAAC
>NW_021771451.1:22459-24837 GCF_005508785.2 Acyrthosiphon pisum | reverse complement strand
CTCATTTTGCACATCTTCTTTTTAATATTTATATTAGTGATATTAAGGATAACAATTCAAATATACTACTCTTTGCTGATGATGTTAAACTATTCCGTATTATTAAAACTGGACTTGATACTAAATTGCTTCAGAATGATCTTGATAACGTGAGTGATTGGTGTGATAAAAATAAATTATACATGAATGTAACTAAATGTAAAGTTATTACTTTCACTATGCGAGGATTTGATAATTTTGGGGATCATCAAAAACCATCCACGACCGAAGGGGAACACTTCGATCGTGACCTGTGAGCCGCACCGCGTGAGACCCGAGGGTCAAGTTGGTGGAGCTCACAGGCTTTGTACACGCATGGGGTAATGAAACCCTCAAGATTTATGTTGGGACAAATAAGATCACAAAAATGAAAAAACCGAATTGAGATTAGAGTAATAATTAAGTTATGTATTTTAAATGGTCATATAAATTCATTAACATGGTCATTTTATATGTAATATAAATAAAAATTATATAGTGGCACATGGCAAATGCACAAAAAGTATATAGAGAGGAGAGAAAAAAAAAACATAATTGGGACATTGTAATATTAATTATTTTAACATTTTTTTAGGGTTAAGGTCACCTGGCACGGTTAGCGCCAGAGCAAGGCGGTCGGCGACCGGCCTGCGCCGTCTAAGCGCGTTCTTTTTTAAAGGTGGTATCTTAACGGGGGAACAAAAGGGGAATTTTATACATTACGACGAGTAGCAGTAGTTGGTCTTGCTGTATTCCGCAGATATGGGTGGGCTGGCTTGACGCCACCAACGCACATGTGGTCGGCATGGCCCACCTGGTCGTTGGAGAACAATACTTGTACGTAGTTGAGCTGAGGTGATCATGTCTCGGGTATTGAGGCCCCCACAGCCTGTTGGTGAAGTGTTAGCCCATCATCGTATGGTTGTGCATCAATGTTAAAAAAGAATCGACGATGTAGCCACGTTCACGTGGTTTACTTTTTTAGGTACGCAAGACGCAGTTGAAACGGGACGTGCGCAAAGAGTGTACGTTGTGTTGCTTCAGAGGTCGGTAGAGAAGAAAAAAATACGCAGTAGTAAGTTGATGCGGCGTTCCATGGGCGCAACGGTCGATGTGTCGATAAATCCGGCGAAGTGGGGCAGAGCAGTATAGGTTGTTGGGGGGGAATATACAATAATTTGAGGGAATTTCAGACCAGACTGCCCTGCCGGCGCACACCGGTAGACACGAAAGACGCGCCCCGCGATGCCGACCGACGGCTAGCGACGACCGTTGACGACGGGACACTGCAGATGGTGGGGATCGGGGGACAGGTGTTTGTATAATATTGGTCGATTCACTGTACCAGCTGCGCGCGGGTAAATTGATATGATAAGAAAAAGAAAATATAAGTGGTTTATGACAAGGGGACTATATTAATATGGTGTCTAAATTCTGTGACCTTACAGCTAGAAAGCGTATGTCTTTAGTAAACAAGTATTTTAAAAGTCGTTGAATTAGATCGAGTCAACTTCGTGAAAGATTTGGGTGTATATCTAGACTCTTCTCTTTCATCCAATGACCATTATATCTAAATTCAAAATAGAGCATCCTCAATGCTAGGGTTTATAATGCGAAGCTGTAATAATTTTGATAATCCTATAGCTCTTAAATCACTATACTGCGCCTTTGTTAGATCAATTTTTGATTAGAATTCAATAACTTGGTCTCCTTACACATCTGGTCCAATTCATTCGCTAGAGGCGATTCAAAATCGGTTTTTGAGAATTATAAGTAATAAATGTAATATTCAACGTTTGCCTCACACTTCGTATGAACCATTATTATCATATTTATTGATAATATTATAATGATTGTTATTCGATTAACAGCTGTTAATAATTATATATATTTTGAGGTTATGTTTTTTGCCTCATTCTGTAAAATGTTTTTCTCTTAACTTAATAAATGTGTGTTCGCTAAATAGTGTAATTACTTAATACTTTTCTTTAGGTTATGGGCCCAGAACGTTATTAATTACCTATTATAGTTATGTCTAAGCGAACTGAAGAGAAATACGGTATATGTCAATTTAATGGACAGAACTACAGCAACTGGAAGTTTCGGGTAGAAACTTTGCTAGAAGAATTCGGTGTTAAGGAATGTGTTGATAATACTCCTCCGTCAGATCCAGCAAAACTGTCAGCTTGGAATATTAATGACAAGAAGTGTATGTCATTATTGGTTCAATGTATAGCTGATACTCATTTAGAGTATGTTAGAGGTAAGGCATCAAAGGAAGCGTGGGATTGTCTTGCAGCTACATTTGAAAGAAAGGGAATTTCTGGACAATTATATTTAAGAAAAAGATTGTTAACGTT
>NW_021771451.1:18474-21174 GCF_005508785.2 Acyrthosiphon pisum | reverse complement strand
CATAGAAGACTTGGGCATTTTAAATTTTCAAACACTAGAAAAGCTGCCTGATATTGTGGATGGTATTTGTATCAATAATGAAAAGTACAATGAAATATGTGGAGTCTGCATCAGTAGTAAACAAGCAGCATTACCATTTTCTGGAACTAGAGTGCGAGCAACAAGACCATTAGAACTTATTCATTCAGATGTCTGTGGACCAATTGAACCTCAGACATGGGATAATAAAAGGTACTATGTTTCTTTTATTGATGATAATACACATTTTACAGTAATTTATCTATTGTCAAAGAAAAATGAAGTTTTCAGTGCATTTAAACAGTATGAAGCTAATGTTACAGCACGATTTGGACAAATGATATCTCGCATTCGTTGTGATAATGGTCGTGGCGAGTATTATAATGATAATTTTAAAGGCTTCTGTGTTCAAAAGGGAATAGAATTAGAATATACAGTTCCATATACACCACAACAAAACTGTGTTGCTGAAAGAATGAATCGTACCATTATGGAAAGAGCTAGAGCATTGATTTTTGATTCAGGTATAAACAAAGAATTTTGGGGTGAAGCAGTATACACAGCAGTATATTTAATAAATCGATGTCCAACTAGTGCATTAAAAGACAAGACGCCCGCAGAGTTATGGTATAAATCTAAACCAACTCTTTCTAATATACGACTGTTTGGTTGTAAAGCATTCTTACAAATACCAAAGCAATTAAGAAAAAAATTGGATTCAAAAACTGTTCAATGTACTATGGTTGGTTATAGTGCTACTGGCTATAGGTTATGGCACCCTTTAAAACAGACAATAGTACTTGGTCGAAATGTCATTTTTGATGAAAATACATATCAAAATAAACCACCAGAAACCATCGTTAACCGTATAGTTCTAAATAATGATAATATTGATAAAAGTGAAGAAGAATCGACCAAACAGGATGAGTTAGCTGAGGAATTACCTAAGTTTGAGGAGGATTTGGATCAAGAAGTAAAATCAACAGTTCCAATCACAACCAGAAGCGGCCGCCAAGTTACTAAACCAGCAATTCAAGATGAAATTGATTCTCTTAAGAAAAACAATACTTGGACATTATCTCATCTACCAAAAGGTAGGAAAGTGGTTGGTACCAAATGGGTTTTTAAAATCAAACGTGATTCCATCGGTAGTGTTAAGAAGTACAAAGCACGACTAGTTGCACAAGGTTTTTCTCAAAAGGAAGGAGTTGACTATTATGACACCTACAGTCCTGTGGCAAAACTAACAACTCTACGCACACTCCTTGCAATAGCAGTTCAACGCAATTGGTTTCTCCAACAATTAGATGTCAAAACTGCTTTTCTTTATGGAATTTTAACTGAAGATATTTACATTGAGCAACCTGAAGGTCTTAACTATAATTCTGATATGATTTTGAAATTAAATAAATCATTATATGGATTGAAACAAGCTTCAAAATGCTGGCACGAACGATTCGATAATTACATAGCCAAATTGGGTTTGAAGCAGTCTGATTCAGATCAATGTCTTTACATACTAAACAATAATAATACTCATGATATTATTTATCTGTTACTATATGTAGATGACATTATTATTGCTGGTTCAAATATGTTAAAAATTGGAGAAATAAAATCCTATCTTAAGGAAGAATTTGAGATGGAGGACAATGGTGACCTCAATTATTTTTTGGGATTGAAAATAAATTATGACAAGACTGTTGGTAAATTATATATTAATCAAACACAATATTTGGAGGATGTACTGAAGAAATTTAATATGGATAATTGTAATACAATTTCAACTCCTATTGAGTCAAAATTAAATATCGAAGAAGATAATAAACAGGAATGCAACCAACCGTATAGACAACTTGTGGGTAGTCTCATGTATGCAATGTTGGGATCACGTCCAGATTTAAGCTATGCTCTAAACTTCTTTTGTCGTTATCAAAGCAAACCAAATGAATGTCATTGGAACCATCTTAAAAGAGTTTTGAGATATTTTAAAGGAACACTAAATAATGGATTGTGTTTTCACAGACAGTCTAATAGCACTGAACTAATTGGTTTTGTTGATGCGGATTGGGCATCTAGTACAATAGACCGAAAATCCACAACCGGTTATTTATTCAAAGTCTTTAATTGTCTGGTATCATGGAGTACAAAAAGACAGCCAACTGTTGCTCTATCATCCACTGAAGCGGAGTATATGGCGGTTTCAAATGCAACTTGTGAAGCAATATGGATTAGAAAACTGTTGAAAGATCTTGATGTAACAATTTGTGGACCAGTTATCTTGTTTGAAGACAATCAGGGAGCAATACATCTATCATCATCTCAAGAACTACACAAGCGTAGTAAACATATAGACACAAAACATCATTTTGTTCGTGAAAAGGTGAAGGAAGAGCTCATTGAACTAAAATATATTCCAACGTCAAATCAATTAGCAGATTTATTAAGTAAAGGCCTAGGAAACGAACAATTCAAGCGATTATTGAAAATGATCATTGAATGAAAGAATTGTTGTTATTATTATTATTATTCAATTAATACTTGTATTTAAAAAAAAAAAAAAAAAAAAATTTTAATTTATAATTTATATAATATATTATACATTTTTTGTTAAATTATATTAATGTACTATGCTTTAATCGAGGGAGAGTATTGATAATATTATAATGATTGTTATTCGAT
>NW_021771451.1:16910-18424 GCF_005508785.2 Acyrthosiphon pisum | reverse complement strand
CAGTAAATTTCAAAGTTCAATTTCATTTACCAAAAGTTGCGATTTTACACTTATCCCCATTTGCCCGAACACCCCAGAGTTATCAGTATACCAACTATAAAAATGAAAAGAACATTAACTACCCAGCCAGACGCCAGTACCCACCAGCGACCATAGAATGACAGATAAATAAATTAGTAATTAGTTATTTTTCCAACAATACCATGGAAGCGATAATGTGCATTGTCCATATAAAATTACAACTTACTGCTCAGTATTTATTTTCGAATTTGAAATTTTTTAACGACTACCGAGATAATAGATTTCTGAGATTCTGGTAGTCTGTTGAATAGATAATAAAGATATGGATAATAACCGCAACTGTTGTAGCATTGTTGTTCTATGGTTGTAGATATCTTTAATCGTGAGTGGCCTGATAATAGAATATATTATCACAGAATAATTAAGGTATTGTATTATCAGATAAGATAATCAGGACCACGGTTGTAGATATACGGTAAAAGGGAGGCAATATAAAGGAAATCATTTTATTAATATCTAAATACATAATTGTCACATATAGCATTAAAAAATGTATGAGTCGCCAGTAAAGTTAAATTTTGTTTTTCTTTCCCATTGGTTAGGCTCCCCCAATAAATAAAGATATCCAAGTGCCCACAGTGATTACCGGGTAGCCGAGTGGGCCAAACCGATACTGATCATGGTTATATTATGACTGTTTGGAAAGCGTGGCAATGTATTGAGGAAAGAAATATATCTGGAAGAACTATAAAAATTGACTTAACATCTAAATATCGAAGTGAAAATCCTCCTTTGTTTTGTGGTTTTGGATTACAAACAAACAAATTAAATACACAAAATCATGATCCAGGTGAATTTGATCATTGCTGTGTAAGAAACTATTGGTATGAAATAAATGGAAAACGTTATCCTGAAGAATGTCAAGATGAAGATTTTAAGAATAATACATTTTGCCAATCTTATGAGAATTCAATGTCTTATAAATTAACTTTTCATAAAAATCAACAAGAACTTCCATTGATGTATAATGATCCAAATGACTTTAAATTATATAGGTCAATATTTCTAATTAAAACAGTTTACCAACCAATGAATATTTCTGCAACTAAAATAAATATAATTTTACATATTGAGTTACATGAAGATTTACCTAAAGATACAATTTGTTATATTTTTTTCATAAGAGAAGATGAATTTTTGTTTGACATTGAAAAAGGTACTATTGAAGAAACTTTTAGTGGTTAAAATATACATATAAAAATGTGTTTGTATAATTGAAATGCTGTATTTTTCGTTTGGAGTAGAGAGGGCGTTTCGCCCTCCCTGTTAGCATATACATTTTGACTTTAAAGTCTGGGTATTCTGATGTTAAAAGTCCTGACATATAAAAATGTGTTTATTTTCAATGGAATATTTCCATTGAAAATATTTTAATGTTTATTCTTTAATTAATCAAGATAAACAATGAAATCATCATCATCAAATATATTTTT
>NW_021771451.1:13618-15874 GCF_005508785.2 Acyrthosiphon pisum | reverse complement strand
TTCCATTGAAAAATATTTAATGCTGTATTTTTCGTTTGGAGTAGAGAGGGCGAAACGCCCTCCCTATTATCATTTGTATTTTTGACTTGATTTCCTCATCTCGTAAACATCAGAGTATACTCTGTATAAATCCTGATGTAAATAAACATTAATGTTTAAATGCTGTATTTTTCGTTTGGAGTAGAGAGGGCGAAACGCCCTCCCTGTTAGCATATACATTTCGACTTTAAAGTCTGGGTATTCTAATGTTAAAAGTCCTGACATATAAAAATATGTTTGTTTTCAATGGAATATTTCCATTGAAAAATATTTTAATGTTTATTCTTTAATTAAATCAAGATAAACAATGAAATCATCATCATCAAAATAATATTTTTTACCATTTTGGTCTATAATATGTATTTTTATAGTTTGAAAATTTCCTTTAACTGGTATGTATATTATTGGATTATTTTTTATATAAGGATTAACATCATCATAATAAAAATTATACAAAAGATCTTCCTCGATGTGATTAACATTATTAACAGATGAAAAAGATTTTTCAATTATGTTGCAATGTACATCTAATAATCGTTTATTTATATTATTATTTAAGGTTTCTCCAATGTGTTTATATAAATAATTTATATTGTCAATCCCTAAACATAATTTAAAATTGTTGTCCATTAAATAATAATCATTAGATTTAATTGTAATATAGTTATTTGTCTGTACTATTTTTATGTTTGATGGTAGTAATTTATTTAATTGATCAATAGTGTAATTTTTCTTTTCAATTACAGTTTTTCCATATTTTGTTTCAATAACGCCATTTATTTCTTTTAAGAAACTTTGAGTGTAAAATTTTGGTGTTTTTACTCCTATTACTGTATAAGCAATATCTGGATTTGTATACACAACACCTAATTCTATTTCTTTCCCTTTAGGCCATGTTTTATTAATAGGGAACAAATGTCTTATAAAATCAAACCCTAAACAATTTGACAAATATTCATCAAAGCACAGACCAATTGAAGCAGTTATTTTTAGTACATTTTTATTTATTTCAAGATTTATTTTAGGAAAATTAGCCACAAATTTAGCTCCGAATGAATTAAATAAATCTTCAATTTCGCTTATTGAATAAATACCTATAGATATTGTACCTAGTGGGATTTGGCCATTTCGACCTAATCTAAATTCACATTCCTGTTCAATATTTATGTAATATTCATCATTAGTGGGATGGTAAATTAATCTTTTTATACTTGTTAATGCAAATTCAATGTCTTTAAAACCTAAATATTTTTTTAAATTTTCATCCAAACTATAGTAACATGAAGATTCTATTTCAATTTTTTTATTAACAAAAGTTAACACTATAGGATTAAATAGTCTGTTTAATTCTGTAATACTATATTCTCCTTTTTTTATTTCTATACATTTGTCAAGAATTTGTATTTTACAATCTGTTTCAATATTTACTAAATTTAATCTTTTTAAAAATATAGAATCCAAACCTATTTTATAATTATTATTATTGTAATATTTTTCTGTTAAATGAATATGACCATTTTTAACTTTTATAAATACCATTTATAAAAGTAATTTTAATAATTTTTAAACAACTATTCAAAATCAATCAAATGCATTGATTTTCCATTATTTATTTTTTTCATTCCTTTATAAATAAGATTTAATTTAGTTTTGGAATGATTATTATATAACAATATATTTTCATCTGTAATTTCATTATTAAATCTATTTGGTAAAAATACTCTAATTTTATTTTCTAATACCGCAGTTATTGTGTTACCATTCTTTGTAATAATATATTCGAAAAATGTTATTTCATATTTTTTTCCTTGTTCTAATGAATCTAATTTTACAAACTCATATTTTTCATTGCATTTATTTAAAAGTGTTTTTAAATTTTCCATTTCTTTTATTTATTATAAAAAATAAAAAAATTTTTTTTAAACGCGTATTTAAAATTATATTAATTTCAAAATAACGTAACAACGTAACAACATAACAACGTAACGTTAGACGTTTGATGTTTACGTTAGACGTTAGACGTTAGACGTTCGATGTTATTATGATGAATACATATATTTAAATGTAAAATAATAAAGAACAAACAACTAATTACATAATTCGAATAATAATAATATGTAACTAGATTGATTATTTTTTAACATCCTGTTGTAGAATGTTATCAGCTGACTACTATACAGTGTGAAGTATACAGTGTGGTATAATTATACTAGTTTA
>NW_021771451.1:8003-12997 GCF_005508785.2 Acyrthosiphon pisum | reverse complement strand
GGTTATGTTAACTGTCCAGATCTATTGTCAAATGTTTCTTTTTTGGTTCCTAGTCATACGACTAGACAAACTTATACCTTTAATGTGCCATTCCAGCGTACTTCATATGGTAAAAACTCTCCTTTAATTAGATCCATGCAGTATGTGAATAATTTCAACATTGATATTGTAAGAATGCAAAACGCAGTTTGTTTTTGTGTAATGAATGATGGTTCTTTATTCTTACGTGAAAGATAATAAACAACAATTTAATGTTTTACAGTTTTTTCTTTTAATTTGACAATTGCTCTTCGAGCTACAGATATTTTAATATAGAATTTTCAAAGAGTTATACAATATTTTTTTTTGGGTACAAATTGCTCGTTGAGCTACAAATATTTGATATATGAATAATTGACGAGGGATTGGACTCACGTGGGTGCCGTAGGGTTGATGAATCGGAATACTGAATACCCCAGACCAGAACAGCCGACTCGGTTGGTGGTGTTTGGTGGGTGTATGTGGAAGGAATGTGGCTATCGAGCGTTGATGCACACCGTACTTCCTTCTTTGTCCGTGTTCCCCGTGACAGAGTGAGTGGATCGGTTGCGGCGTGGAGTGGCGGCTGCTATCATAGAAAATATATACCTAGAAGGCGAACTCCACACATTTTTTGATACCAGTGCGACGCTAGCGCTAAACGAATTTCTTATGCAACAAACATCGATAGTACGTTTTATCGATAGCATGATATCTGTTATCGATTTTTTGACAGTATCGATATTAATGGGTTTGTTTATTATTTTATATTTATTTAAAATAAATTATTGTCATTACTATGGATAAATATCCAATATACTCTTATTATAAATTTATAATATAAAACGATAGAATATGTACAAATAGTAATCATTTTATTTTCAGGAACAATTTACATTAAATATGATTAAATTAAATACATTTAATATAGGTACATAAATTGTCATAGAAAGATGGTTAATTTTAATACATAATAATACAAATAGAAAAAACATTATAATTATAATATTATAAGATATATCACAGTAGTAGATTGAGAAAAATATTTACCAACTTATTATATTATTACATTTTAAAGTTGCATTTAATGTACATAAATTGTCATAGTTAGAAACATAGTTAATTTTAATACACGATGAAACAAATAAAAAACAATACAATTATATAAATATTAATTAGGTAAAGATTGAGAAAACTAATTACCAACAAATATATGGGAAGTGGTGCATTATGGATATAAGGGACTTATAAGTTATAACTTAATATAAATATTAACAAAATTAAGGACATAGATAAACTAGAAAACTATAAGTTAATATAATTACTTAAACTAAAAATAATATATAAAAATTAATTAATTAAAATTAAAATTAATTTCTTCTTTTATGTTTTAAACAATAAATAAGAGCTAACTCTTTAAGAGTATCACTTTTATATACATTGCGGTCTAAGCCATTTATAATCTTATTTATATTTTTTACATAAGTAAATAAAAAGAAGTTTTTAAATTTTTCAAAAATTATACTTTTTAAATCATGTTTTGGACATATAGTACAAACTTCAATATTTATTTCAAAAAGTAAAATTAAAATTTTACCTATATTGGCTTGACCAAAATTAAGTAAAATATTTTTTGTAATATAAAACATTTGATTTATTACATTTTTAAATTTATCAGAAGGATAAAGTAATGATTTTTTGGTGAAATCCCTAATTTGTATTAAATCATTATTTTCAACATCACTAATCAATTCATTTTTACAAAGTCTACAAAAATGAGTGTCTTTTAGTACTGAACGAGCCAAATATCCAGATATATAACCTATTGTCATATCGGTAAGATATGTATACTTTATTGTAGTTGGTAAGTCAATCATGGTTATATTAATTAAATTTACATCTTTATCATTTTCATTAATTAGAAGGCTAGAAGATCCACTTTCTATAAAGTTCTTAAGATTATACAAAGCACTTTCACTATTGTCAATCACACAATTTCCAGATACTTTTAAAGACATAAAGTTGTTTATTAGTAAAGTTTTAAACGAACACATAAATTGATAACAATTAGGATTAATATTCCTAACACCATGACTACGTACACTTCCAAATAAACATTCTAGTGGATCCTGGTTCACTTGCCTTGGCAAGAAATATTTTATGTTACATTTTTTTAATTGAAGCCAAAGATGTATGAAAGACTTTAATGTGAATATCCAGTTTTTTACCGAAGGAGGTACGGTGAGTTTACCAGTTCTTTTGTTGATGAACTTCATTGACTCGAATACTTTGATGGCATACTTCCAATGTGCCATATGAAGGGATGTATTTCGAACAGCACTCCTTAGAGGTTTCCCATATTCAGCATTTATTGTAGATGCATTGACAGAATCAAATGTTTGGTCCATAAATAAACATAACTTTGCAGTTCCTACAGCATTTGCCAGCAAGCTTTCTTTGGGAGCTAAAATATTTAATTAAAAAAATATTAGTTACTTGGGTTTACAGAATAAATTCAGAATACTATTAATATACATACCATTATCAGCAACGAGTTTAATTACTGAAGCAACTTTATGACTGAAAACTTGTGCAGCATTTGATACCTTCATTTTGCTTCTTTCAATGTGAATGTGGTTGTGATTCAATTTAAAAAGAGCCCGTAGACCGTACTCTTCATTTTTTTTGTCATGTTCATAAATGGCCACAATATGATCCCACGACGCCGTGTAGGTGGTTCCATCCATTGTAAAAATCAAATCTTTATTGTATAAATTATTTCTTATTCCTTTTAATAAATGTGGCGGGTCATAAATTGGTATAATTTCTTTACCGTCCACTTCAAAACCCACATTTTTTTTTTCTCGGTTGATTAAGGTATATTTTTTATTGGTTTCAGATATAAGGTGATTGATAGCTGCCCTGTTTGTCCCTCCCTGGTCACAAATAGTAGCTACAATTTCAAATCCCGTTTTATTGACACTTTTGATGACAGTTTCCAGGTAGTTGACAAGATCGCTGGTTTTGGTGGTATTGGTGCAGAAGTAATAGGCATATGGCTGCTTCCATTTCTTAATGATTCCTCTTAACATAAAGACAATTACATGGTCTTCAAACTTTGCTTCTTGGTTTTCAGATTTATGAATTCCAAATACCATATCATATTTTTTATCGTACTTCAGTCCGGCACTTAAAGACATTTCGTCAAAGATGAGTGCACATTTTTTATTATTATTGGGTAATTTAGTTGCTTGATATTTAAGATTTTCTTCTATGTGTACATTTATTCCTGGTGTGAAAGGTATTCGGTTCAACATTGTATTCAATGTGGCTTTTGATGGAAGTGCAAAAATTGATGATAAAAATCTATAACCTTTGGGCGATGTTTTATACATAGACAGTGCTAAAATTTTATCTTCCAAAGTATACCTCCTTCCTTTTGGACTATTTTTTTGGATATGTACTTGAGTCTTAATGAAGTCTAGTGTTGTTTTATTAAGTTTTTCTGCTAAGTTGTTACAACTATCAGTTATAACAAACTTTTTGGCAAATTTAAGTTGTTGTTTGAAGGATACATTTTTTTTAGTCATACAGTTTACTTTTTTTATCAATTTCTTGGCTACGGTATATAGTTTTTTTTTTCTTGGAGTCAGGTCTGCTACTCTCCTCATTCCAATATTGTACAATAATTTCTTCTTTTTAGCATTTACAGTATTTGGCAATTCAACCAGAGGTGGTGCTATACACAAAATATAAAAAATACTGTCTAATAATCTATATCAATTCAGTTACAAAAATAAATAATAATTTTCTTACCTAAAGAAATGTCAGACAAACATGAAGCTAACGGTGACGAACAACTAACATTCATGAAGTCAGTCGACTCATCAAATAAAGGTAAAGCCAATGGTGATGGACAACTAACGTTCACAATATCAAATGATTCATCACAGGTAGGTAAAGGCAATGGCGATGGACAGCTAACGTTCACAATACCTATCAAATGATTCATCACACGTAGGTAAAGGCAATGGCGATGGACAGCTAACATTCACAATTTCAATTGACTTATTAGCCAATTGCTGTTGTACATATCTGTTTGAAATTATAGCTGAAAATAAAATAGGTTTTATTATTTAACGTTCAACATATTACTGTCAATGCATATCCACTATTCATATATGAGTAAAATTAATTATAAAAAGGTTGTCAAGTGGATATACATTATTGTATACCAGCCACCAGGTGTCACCATTTAATTTCTGTGGGGGTTCATTTTGAAACGTTATTTATATTCAATTATTTTTATTTACAATCATAAAAGAAAAAAATATTAATTGTGGTTACCTAATTCAATTTAATATAAACTATAACATATTTTATTTATAATTAGTTCTTTAATGTTTGGAAAGAATGCACTATTTAGCACTGTATATATTTTCTATTAGGTACTACGTTTATATGATGCCCGATATTGTATACGCGAACGTCACTTGTTTATTATGATTTCTACAAAAGTACAATAACGCTCGGAAACCTGACTAATAGACATTAGTAATAGTGTAATACAGTAGACATAAACGCGTATTAAGTTGTTTATAATAATACAAATAATATACATACTTGGTAATAACAATGTAGGCATTGACCCTCTTTTCAAACGCTTTGTTCCAGTACTGTAGCAGGAACTACTGAAATGGTTGCAACAAACCAAAAATGTTTTCCTCACATATGATTTTGAAAGTCCTTCCAATTTCTTATTACCAGTACGCAAAACCCACAAGTCGTACTCCACGTCAATCAATGGAAAAACATGCTTTTTTACCATTCTCTCACTTTCACAACCCAACACACTGCACTTGTTGGAAGGCATACTTATATATTTGTGTTAAAACAAAATATAATGAATATGCAAAAAAAATTGGTAAAAACTGAATGAGTGCGTAAAAACTGTGGTTTAACGGAATACTCAACAG
>NW_021771451.1:7117-7903 GCF_005508785.2 Acyrthosiphon pisum | reverse complement strand
ATAACCATTTCATTATTCGCCAAATTATTAGTTGCTTTAAGTAATATAATGATATAAATTATAGTTACTAGCAAATACTATATATGACAATAGGGGAGAAACAATGATAATTGTATAGATGATACAGGACCCTGAAAATACTCGAATGCGCTATATTTGTATCTTTCAAGTTTCAATCCTAGACCGTTCGTTACTTGCCTAGGGGAATTATCCATGTGTCGAGATTTTTGGTACTAGTTGTCCCTTATTGTCTTATAAGTTATAACTCAATAATAATATAGTATTTGTTATTATCATTAATTATTATATCATAGTTATTTATTGGGCACCACATTACATTTGACATTTGACAACAACATTAGATTATTTGACGGACGACCGCGACGGCCCGTATATGTCTATTCATATTTTATTGAACAGTATAAAATTCTAAATAGTATAATGAATAATCCAACAATAAATACTAAGAAAATCATATAATTACTGAGAGCCAATTATTTATACACATACAATACCAGGAAAAACTTAAAATAGCACGGGCTTTAAATTGGGCTTTTGATTTGCATGCATCTGTAGAGTTTAGATGAAGAACTTTTGGAGGCTATAATGATTATAAGATGTAATGAACTATTTAAAAAATCATGGTTAAAATATATTATATAATTTAATAAAGAAGTGATTGAATAAAAATTAAAAAAATTGAATATTAATTCATAATTGAGGCTTTGGTGTTAAACAATAATTATACTTAATGATTATTATAACTGGAGCATAATTTTTTTTCTG
>NW_021771451.1:3613-4446 GCF_005508785.2 Acyrthosiphon pisum | reverse complement strand
CATGAATAGAAACGGAGTTATACTTAAATGAAAAATATGAAGCGGGGGGTAAACTTTTAATATGTAGTGTAGATAAGCATATAAAACATATCTGTGTTGATCCGACTTGAAAATACTAAATAATAAATGAAATATAGGACTTGTAATATTTAACGAGGTCAAATTATACGAACTCATTATTAATAAAAAAAATGCAAAAAATTTGCAAAATATCTGTGTTGTACAGACATCCAGAACGGTGGCCACCTCTCACTTTTTTTTATTTTATTTTATTTTTTTTTTTTAACTGGTTGTCTGTACAACAGAGATATTTTTATTTTTTTACCTAAGCATTGTGGCGCGGTGGGTTAGACATGTATTTATTTATAGAATTTGAAGATCAGAGGTGAACATTATATACGTCAGCCTTTGAACAAGACTGAGGTAGTTCAAATCAAGGTGACAACGTAGGCCGCACCACGTGACTTTTTACATTCGCATGTAAATCGCCAATCGTCCAAAGCGCTACAATTGCCGGCTTTATAATGGCCCCCACCCAATTTCAAATCCTACTACGAGAGCAAACACAGTAGAACCAAATCACATGACAATTAATGCAGCGCTACAAAAATTGCCAGGCAGATTTGAACCCAATGTGGTCGCTCTCTTCTGCAAGAAACGGGAAACCCGTATGCGCAGGTAAGCGTTGCGGAAGATTGTTTGAATTACAGATCAAGGTCGAAGTGCCGACAAAAAGCGACAGCTACGCGGCGGTAGCAGTGGAAAACAGATTGTCAGTTTGGCACGAGCGCTTAGCACATCAAAATTTGCAGTACGTAAAAATAGTTTGGCGA
>NW_021771451.1:2944-3513 GCF_005508785.2 Acyrthosiphon pisum | reverse complement strand
TCACCAAAATGGCAAAATATGTTCAGTTCAGTTGTTCGAATTAAAAATTCTTCATTCATGGATTAAAAAAAAATAAATTAAAAAAAAAATAATATTCCATGAGATCGACCACTAGCGGCGCGAGTGAATTTCTTATCAACTAATTTCAGAGTCATTGTTTTTACAGCTATGAGTTAAGCACCCCTGGTGGGGGCCATTATAAAGCCGGCAATTGTAGCGCTTCGGACGATTGGCGATTTACATGCGAATGTAAAAAGTCACGTGGTGCGGCCTACGTTGTCACCTTGATTTGTATCTACCTCAGTCTTGTTCAAAGGCTGACGTATATAATGTTCACCTCTGATCTTCAAATTCTATAAATAAATACATGTCTAACCCACCGCGCCACAATGCTTAGGTAAAAAAATAAAAATATCTCTGTTGTACAGACCAGTTAAAAAAAAAAAATAAAATAAAATAAAAAAAAGTGAGAGGTGGCCACCGTTCTGGATGTCTGTACAACACAGATATTTTGCAAATTTTTTGCATTTTTTTTATTAATAATGAGTTCGTATAATTTGACCTCGTTA
>NW_021771451.1:0-2210 GCF_005508785.2 Acyrthosiphon pisum | reverse complement strand
ATCTTTTAGAAATATATGTTAGTTATTATTGCAATTAGATTTTAGAAAATATTTTGGGGGGGATTTTGCAAAAAATATTTTAATTATTATTGCATTTCAATTTTCTGAACTTTTATGAACATTGGGTTTTTTCTGAACTTTTATTGTTAAAAAAGGCACTGCGCCAGGAATGGTACATATATACTACTGGCGGCCATTGGTCTTTATGAGTTAGTCGATGACTGTTGTGAGTAGTGATATTTTATTAATGGATTGATTAATAATCTAAAATCATTTATAAAAGAGGATAGTTGATCGTTAATATTGCTTGAGGCAGGATGGGTTTGTGAAGGTCTATTCTGCGGGACATTAGTGTGTTCATTGATTTTTGGGAGGGGAAAGTCAGTCTGGCTTGGTTTTTGAATATTGGGAGAAGTGAGTGGTTCTTGAGCATTTGAAGTATTTTTATGCCAGGGATTAGAAGTTTGGAGTTTTCGTGTTTTGATGATGTCTCTTGTGGACAGTACAACCGTTATAATTTGCTGGGTGCGGGCCACCGCTAAGGCACATTTGGGACGTTCATTTCGATTTTTTCGACATAAAGAAGGGTCGTGCAATTCACCGCAGCGAACGCATCTTGGTTGGTGGCTGCAGTATGTACATGTGTGGCCATAAAATTGACAACGGAGGCATTGTGGAATGTCTTTCTTGGCGTATGGTGCTTCAACTTTAATTTTTGTGAAGCAAAGTGAGGTTAATTTGAAGATTGCAGAGTTGACTGAATCGGGCTCTAAATCAATAAATAATATTGGGAGAGGCAATTTGGACTGTCTATGGCGTACATTATTTATATTTCTTGCTTGCAAACCTAGGGCTGAAAGTTCATTTTTTATGAATGAAATATTTGTTGATAGGTGAAGATTTTTCATCACTACACTGTACGGTTTATCTTCTTTATTCTGGAAGGAGTGGTGGGGAACTTCATTTTCTTTAAGGTATTTTACAACGACTCTGTATGAATCCGAGTTGAACGTTTGTAATTTCAGGCCTTTGGTAGAAGCTTTACACTCAAAACGAAAGGACTTGGTTAGTTCGTTGATTTTAATAATAAAATTATTGAAATTTAGCCCCGATTCGATGAATATAGGCGGTGGGCTTGGAGGATTGATTAAAGTAGATGTCTGAGGTTGTTCACTGGCTTCCATGACCATTAGTGAATTGTCATCAGGAGTGGCTAAAGGAGAGAAACGATTTGCGGAGATGAAAATGCTCGTGTCTTTTTTCGAACGTGGAGAAGTGGCGTGACCCGGAGATCTTACGCGTTTCACTGAGTCTGATAAGACTGTTTTCCAGTCTTGTTCATTATCTGAGAGGCCCATTTCATTTGATAACGATGTTAGTATTTTTAATACTTGTGGCTTTTTTATTTCTGTTATCTAACTGGTTGTGAGTTTTGGTCTTGTGGAATAACTTTTACGAGAATTCATAATGACGTAGATAAGGTAACGAAGAAGATAGGAAAAATTGATATAATAAGTGGCCTTGGTAGATAAATGTTTATACATAACCAGTAATATTAGACGTCCCACGACTTGCGTTGGGGACCGCAGCGAGCACTCTTATGACTTTGATATCGGAAGCAGATAAAAGCGGAGCGGTTGTACGATTAATATACGTGTGGAATGTACAGTGTTTCAATACGAACTACTTATTATGTGTAATAATATTATACTTATTGATAAAACGCTACCAAAGTATAATTCCCAACGTATAATGTTGTATGTAATACTGACATACCTACTTACTTATTAAAGATGGTTTTTTGTTTGAATATGTAGTTTTGAAAAAAATTAACTTAAAATGCTTATACTTAATTACTTTATACTTAGGGACCTAAAAAATTATTATGCGTATTTTCAATATTTTTTATATGTTGTATAAAGAAATCACAAGAACGTTGTAGGTATTGAATTTTCAAACTTTTTTACTCACAAAGAAAATGTTATTGATTTAAATAAAAAAAAACTAAAATAAGTAAAATTTCTTAAATATTTATAAATAGCTCAAGAGTTATATTGAACATTTTATTTTGTCTTGAAAAAACCAACATACTTTTTCGGTGAAGAATATAAGTCTAAAATTATTCTATAAAAACTCAAAAATCTATTATCATTATTAAATGTGTTGATTACGAAAAATAATATACATTGATTTTATTTAAATGATTATAA
>NW_021771450.1:30976-33112 GCF_005508785.2 Acyrthosiphon pisum | reverse complement strand
GTAAGTAGTAGTATTAGTAGGTTACAGAACTTTAACTTTAACTTTTAATCTAATCTTTTGTTGGTTAGGTTTAATGTACTTATGTGTATTACCGTAACAATAACAACAATGACTTACATTTTAAAAACGTATTGTAATTTACATATAAGTTTAGGTATTCATATAAGTTTGAAATACACAGTAGGTACATCAAACTCATGAGAGTACACAACAGTATTAGTATTAAAAGTCCAGCCAGACGGGTATAGAGTCATGGTGTACATGATATTTATTGAATACATATACCAATACACCATTATATACACTCACCAAAGACGGCACTGCTGTGCGGAGCAGACGTCGGCGTTGTGCATTTTCTGCAAAGTAGCCGGGAATGAAATGCCTCGAACACAGCTTCGATGTGTTGGTCACAGCAAAACCGCGGTCCACCACAAATGCCACCCACTCAATACGCCGCACGTCAATTGGAAATCTAAAGGTGACATATTATTATTACATTGCTATGCATCAACGTGATGTGTGGAATTGTAAATACCCGTGTACTGAAACGCCATCGATGTTGTCCACAATTCCGCAGATAGCGCAGCGTTTGACCATTTTGAATAGCCTAAAAGCATCACGAATAGGTTATAGTAGATCGAAATAATATACTAATTAATATGAAAAACTCGTTAGAATCGAATATTAACGGTGTCAGTCTGTTATCAGTGGTTATGTATGACACTTGGGCGACTCGTATGTTATTTTTAGGTACACGCCGGCTTATGTGATGTACATAAAAAATAGAAAGCTCGTAGTAATACACAATTCACTTTAACGAAAAATGTCAAGCGATAAAACACGTGTACCGCAACGGTAACGCGCCGAAACGGCTAACGATGTTACACGGTGACTGGAATACGAATGCGAATACTAATACTAATACGAATGCGGATACAAAAAAAAGGTTATAGATATTCAAAGTGCATTTGCGGTGTACGAAAGAAAAAGGAAACGCGATACGACGGCCAGCGGAAATCGATGTCTGTAGGTGGTGAAAATATTATGTTCGTTCGCGATACGCGCCGCCATGCATGCACCTGTAGTTTATCTGAATAGTATATAGTATAGTAGTAGACATAAAAGTTGTATACTCACCGGTATGTGAAAAGCGCCCAATGCAGAACAACGAAACTCAAAGAAAAGCGCTGAATATTAAATAATACAACGTATTATTATATATTAGGCTTTTCTGTGAGAGTCGATGTGCGTTGCAAGAGCGCTGGTCACGAGATGAGGCAGGTCGGAACGGGCGCGTGTCGCGTCGCCAAAGTTGTTCCCCCCGCGGCTCCACTCCACCCCACTGCGATGGCATAATGTCGTGTATAAAAACGGTCGCACTGTAGTATCGCAGACCGCAGTGTCACTCCTAAATCACTCCTATATGTCACGCCTAATTTTAAATGCATTAACACGTACCCATGTATTGTGGGTATGTACGCACACAACAATAATAAGAAAAAAGGACCACCTGACTTAACGTAGGTACCCATATTAACCTACGTTTTTACTTACGTATTTAAACGTAAATAGGTGTACACGTCATTATGCGTCAAGGTCTCCGGTATCCACCTAACGCAAGCATGGTGACCGTTATGTTTATAAAGTTACATTTTTAGTATATTGGTGTCTTTTATCAGGTACACATAATTTTATAATATGTACCCATATCATACATCATTATGATCGTATATAATAATAATATAATAATATATGTATATAATACATGAGCTTTGCAACATCTTACCAAGTTTTGGTCTAAAGAATAACAGTTTTAAATGGTTTAAAAATTATTTAGAAAACAGAAAACAATTAGTTCAAATCAATGACAGTAAAGGCGATGAAATGAAAATACAATGTGGTGTACCGCAAGGTAGCGTCTTAGCCCTATACTGTTCATATTATACATAAACTCTATATGTGATTTAAAAATAGATGGACAGTTTGTGACTTATGCTGATGATACATGTCTTCTGTTTTCGGGGGATTCATGGGATGAAGTTCGCTCAATAGCAACAAAAGAATTTAAAAAAGTAATTAAGTATCTCAATCATAGGCAACTCTCTATAAATTATCAAAAAACAATTATATAACTTT
>NW_021771450.1:27974-29060 GCF_005508785.2 Acyrthosiphon pisum | reverse complement strand
CCCGGGCAACGGGAATAACGGGCAAATCAGACTAAATTAAAGGCCGTAAAACTCTGAGAATGTGAAAAACTGAATACGAAAAAAACGCGAAAAAAAAAATCGGTTTGACACAGCCGCCCCAAATTAGATCGAACCCCGACGGCAGAATCGAAACCACGACCCCGGGTAATCCGCACTACGCCTAACCGACCTGCCTACCTACCGAGTTGAGAACTGGTGTCAAATCTGTGACTCTTAAGCCGTTTCACTGTCCCGGCGAATTACGAACGCGGTTCGCACGTCCGCTTCGCACGTCCGCTTCGGGCCGATCTCGGACGTCGAAAACACGATATCCGCGAAAAAAATCAAACCTCGCGACTCATGTATTTATGCCTGTATATAGCGATACCTACTCGACGGCGGCGCCGCGGGCCGTCCGCTTTCCGCGACCCCGCTCCGCCACGGGTCTCGACACGGTGGAAGTGCGGCCGCGCGCGGCCTATAAATATAGCGGGGAAGGCGAATAAGTCTTCGACGGGGACATGCGAAGTCCGTAAGGGCGGTAAACTCGAATTTTAAAAAAAAATCATCGAAAACGATCGAAATCATCGAAAACGCGATAGTTGCGAAAAAAATCGAACGTTTCGACGCATATATTTATGCCTGTATATAGCGATATCTACTCGACGGCGGCGATATCGGCCGTCCGCTTTCCACGACTCCGCGCGGCCTATAAATTTAGAGGGGAACACGACGTTAGTCTTCTACGGGGCCGTGCGAGGTCCGTAAAGGCGGTGAAACTCTAATTTGCGGCGAAATGTAAATAACGAAAAAAAACGCGGAAAAAAAATTGGAACGATAACACGGCCGCCGCAAAATAATTCGAATCGCGGCGGCCGGTATCGAAACCACGATCCCCGGGTCAATCCTATCTACGCCTAACCGACCTGCCTACCTACTGAGTTGAGAAGTCGAGTCAAATCTGTGACTCTTAAGAATTGGGCGAATTGGGAACGCGGTTCGCACGTCCGCTTCGGGCGTCGGAGCAGGCGATCAGGCCGCATCGGATGGCGGACGAATGGCTTCGCCGCAATCGGACGTTAAAAA
>NW_021771450.1:11213-12640 GCF_005508785.2 Acyrthosiphon pisum | reverse complement strand
TATAATAAGTTTAGTTTTCAAGAATGTTGTATAGTATAGTAGTAAAGTAAAGTATAAGTTATGTACAGAAGCAATGTATATATAATATGTATCTAAGAGCAAAGTGAATAATAATTAAGCATGTAACAAATTTTAACCGTAGGTTAGACACTACTTATAGTCATTGGATGTGAAACACTAAAATACCTATCTAGTACACAAAATACAATAAAGGACAGTAGACCTAGAGTAGTAATAAGTAGTAGTAGTAGTAGTAGTAGTAGTAGTAGTAGTAGTAGTAGTAGTAGTAGTAGTAGTAGTAGTAGTAGTAGTAGTAGTAGTAGTAGTAGTAGTAGTAGTAGTAGTACTAAAAAAGAGTGGAATTTAATACAGAAAAACTTTTCTGTTGTTTGTGTTGTTCATAGATATTTAATATATTAACCTTGTGTTGGTTAGGTTTATTGTGCTTATGTGTATTACCGTTACAATAACAACAATGACTTACATTTTAAAAATGTATTGCACTCTATAAGAGTCTCCTATATTTGTCACCACTATGTATCACACATCAGTAGTAAATATGTTAGACAGTAGTACAAACAAAGTTAGTTGTATAAATAAAGTAAATAAAGTATTAAAATAATCTTATTTGCAATTTCAAACAATAATTACTGCACTCTGTGACAGTAAGTGTAGGCACCTATATTATGCAATAAGTGAATTTAATCTAAGGTTTCTATTTTTAAAGAGTTAGGTACAAAATAATGATTAGCTAAATGTGTGTTCAAAGTGAACAGTAAGCAGGTACATAAAATATGTATACTGACTTTTGGTATGGGTAATTAAACAAATAAATGTTGACTTTAAATTAAAACGTTGGTTGAATGACTGGTTGTATAAGAAATTATCAAGTACCAATCAAATCTGATATGGAAGATATTTATTAGTTATGTTTAATTGGTTGTGCATTCATACATATTTATAATCTTTCTAACAACAATAACTTTGAGAAACGTATGTAAAAGTGTTACAGTGAAATCATATGATAATTTAAGGTTTATGATACACCAATAAAAGTATAGGTACATTTTGTAGTTCAAATCATTTTGTAGCCCAAAATAACACCTAAATCTAAGCTCTGTCCAACCTAACATCAATAAAATCTATTGTATTAAGTATTGAAATAATATAAACATTTATAAGAGTACTACATGTGAAATGAAAAAAAATTTACTTATCTAGTCTACAACTTACAAATGACCTACGTCAGTAGTAAGTAGTAGTAGTAGTAGTAGTAGTAGTAGTAGTAGTAGTAAATATACATTTAGTTTTCAAGGCTGCTGCATAGTTTAGTAGTAAAGTAAAGTATAAGGTCATGTACAGAAACAATATGTATCTAATATGTATCTAAAAGCACAGTGAATAATAATTAAGCATGTAACAAATTT
>NW_021771450.1:7462-8654 GCF_005508785.2 Acyrthosiphon pisum | reverse complement strand
AAAAGATCGAACCTCCCGACGCACTTATTTATGCCTGAATATAGTGATACCTACTCGACGGCGGACTGCGGAGCCGCGGGACGTTCACTTTCCGCGACCCCACTCCGCTCGGGACTCGTCACGGTGGAAGTGCGGCCGCGCGCGGCCTATAAATTTAGCGGGGAACGCGAATAAGTCTTCGCTGGGGCCGTGCGAAGTCCGCAAAGGCGGTGATACTCGAATGTTGAAAAAAAAATCAAAAAATAGAACCTCCCGACGCATGTATTTATGCCTGTATACAGCGATACCTACTCGACGGCGGCGATATCGACCGTCTGCTTTCCGCGACGTCACTCCGTCCCGGGACACCCCACGGAGAAAGTGTCCTAGTAAGTAGTATATTTTGGGGGGTTCAGACCGCACACCTTCCCACCCTTACCACCTTACCACCTTACCACCCTTACCACCTTACCACCCTTACCACCTTACCACCTTACCACCCTTACCACCCTTACCACCCTTACCACCCTTACCACCCTTACCACCCTCAGCAGCCTATCGTTCACGTGTGTGACGTTGTTATCAGTAAGTGTAACCTTATCAGTGATACCGCAACCGTAACCTTATCAGTAACCACTCCTCATCAGTGATAACGATTATTCGTAACGTGTGCGGTGTATAAATCTCTTTATCAGTAATTAACTCCTACTATCAGCATCTGCTGCTGTAGATTTATTCAAAAATCATGAAATTCACGAAATAAACGCTTTTTGTTAAATATCAGAAATATATACTGCATATCACTATTGTTACTACGGTGTAGGTTTTTTTAAAAATGTCAAAAATCATGAAATTCACGAAATAAACGCTTTTTGTTAAATATCAGAAATATCTACTGTGTAGCAACATTTTTACTACGGTGTAGGTATTTTTCAAATGTAACTACATTGACGACTGACGACGACGTCGAATACAGTGTAGATTATTACGATTTTATTGAAATTCACGAAATAAATGTAAATCGTAAAATATTAAAAATATCTACAACACGTGAATGTGAAACGGATACTAGGCTGCGCAAGAGTCGGCATTCAATCAGTCTGTCTTCAAGTGTACATCAGTAATGTATGACGCATATATTTATTTTAGTATGTTGTTGTAGATTTATTCAAATAGCCGAAAATCACGAAATAAATGCTTATTGTTAAATATC
>NW_021771450.1:1992-3466 GCF_005508785.2 Acyrthosiphon pisum | reverse complement strand
ACGTACAAAAACAAAATAATACGTAATATACTAGTAAAATGTTAAATACAAATAAATACATATTGCAATAATACGTAAAAATATATATATAAGTAATAAATAATTTAATTATTTTTCAGATAAATATAAGAAGAAAAATATAATAATAACAAAAACAAAATATATAAAACTGTATAATACACCATGAGCATTCAAACACCACTGTCGGCAGAGTACCCACTAACACTACAGGCAATCGATTTCTTTGAAAAACTTAGAGATAAAGTATTAAACGGCCCTCACCACCAATATATAAGACGGAATAGAATTTGTGTAGGATGTTTTAAACGACATGTCAGAGAAGCGAACAGAAAAATGAGTATGCCATTGAACCCATACATATTAAACAGGGCAATGATACATGTTACGGCGTTTATACACGCGGTAATAAATCATCCGAACGCGGAGAGATCGGTGTGTGTAGAAGTGGGGGAGATACTAGAGGATGTTATTGCTCGACGGATTATTTCGGTTAATCACTTATTCGAAGAATAAAAAAAAAAACAAACAGGAAAAAAAAAAAATAATAATAATAATATATATAATATATATAAAGAATTTAAATAATTATAATGTTATGAATAATTTATTTTTATTCTAGTTCCCAGATCCATTTCTTATAGTAGAGTTTGCTATGATGGACAGAACCGAATATTATCGGTATCTGACGCTGTGATCTAAACAAGTTTTGCAAAGTATCAAAAGGGTATTCAAGGAAAAGCCAAGCTTGACCACACCATTGTTGGACCAATTGTATGGGAGTAAAAACCATCAGGGGGTGTCAACCTTATCAACTGTTTACCTACAAGATACTTGCACATACATAATAGAGAACCGATAGTAATATTTGAAACGAATCAACGGATTGACGATAATAAAAGGTTAAGACTTAAGGTTACAGGGTATAATCGCACATTTAAACATAATTAAATGAACGATACGATCTTAAAACCTTGAATAAAATAACTAGAAATCTCGAGCATTTTATGAATGACCATTGTAACAGTGAATGTAAAAAATTACTGAAAATAATTGAAAACACGAGAAATCCAATTTATATACTCGACTATCCTAAATAGTTTAAATTTAATTCATATTTTGCATACGTACGTAACAAATTCATAATATTATTCACAGATAAAAAATAATATAGTATTTAACATTAATTGGTGAAGGATTATAAACACTAAATAAATTGTATTACAGGGAAATAAAAATGTATATTATTTAATTAACTAACATTATTTTTAAGACTTAAACAATGTTTTTAATTAATTTCAGGTAAAAGAAATGTTTTTTTTTTTAAATATATATGTAAATGATATTAAATTTGTAAATATCATCAAAATATAAACAAAATGTAATTGATAAACGCAAAATGAAAAATGTATAATTACTAAATGTAAATGAATTGTCAAAATTGTAAATCAACTAT
>NW_021771450.1:0-573 GCF_005508785.2 Acyrthosiphon pisum | reverse complement strand
AAGGAAATGTGGGGAGAAGCTGTCTTGAACAGCAACATACCTCATCAACCGGTCACCTAGCAACTCAATATTCAATAAACTCCAGCTGAGCTTTGGTTTAAAAGGAGCCCAAACACTTCAAATTTAAGAGTTTTTGGTTCTATTGCACATCTGGCATTTGCCCAAACCAAATAAGAACAAAGTTTGATAGTAAGTCTAAACAGTACACAATGATTGGATATACAACACACGGCTATCGTCTTTGGTGTCAAGAAACAAAAAAAAATCATAACAGGTAGAGACATTATTTTTGAAGAAAATATTAAAGATCAAAAAATAATTTCAAAAGATATTGTCGCCTATTATCCAGATAAAGAAAGTTTTGAAGACAACCCAAACGAGGAGGACATCAAAACACATAGTTGCATAGAGCAAGAAAAAGAACAAAATGATAAAAAAAAATGAAGAGCAGGATATTAGACCACAAAGGACCATTAGAGCACCAAATTACTTGCAAGATTATGATACATCCTATTTGGCAACGGCTTTATCAGCTGAAACTATAATAGACAATCTACCAACAACATATGATGA
>NW_021771449.1:72393-80325 GCF_005508785.2 Acyrthosiphon pisum | reverse complement strand
TCATTTGCCATGATACTGCTCCTTCATTGTTGAAAAATGATTTGAACGTTTCTCTTACACCAAAACCTTCTGCATTTGTGAAAATGAAATTGTATTGTCAGTAGGAGGCGTTTGTTTCGGTTCATATTCATAATAGGGATTTTTATTTTTCTCCAGATATCCTTCTCTGAGCATATTATGCAAACAGCAAGCCACCCATATAAGATCGTCACATGTACTTGTTTTTAAATGTATAGGTTGGTAGAAAATTCTGAATACTTGGCTTAATAAGCCAAAAGCATTTTCTGTTACTCTACGTGCACGGCTCAATCTGTAGTTGAAAATAGCTTTCGTTTTATCGGCTGTAGCCGTTTTTTTTGTATAGGGCTTCATAATATGCTTATCCAAACGAAAAGCTTCGTCACCCACAATGACATGAGGCACTACTTTATTTGACCGGGAAGTGCACATTCTTCTGGGAAGCCAAATGAGCGATTAAGTATTTGTTTTCCCATATTCGATTTTAAAAAAATCCCGCTATCCCCTTCTTTCCCGAAAGAGCCGATATCAACTGCGACAAATTTATAATTGGCATCTATCATTGCCAGAAGCACTATAGAGAAAAAATCTTTATAATTACGATATAGTGATACCGATTTACTGGGACATCGAATTCGTATGTGTTTCCCATCAATAGCCGATATACAATTTGGAAAATTCCATTTGTAAGAAAATTCCGCTGCTTTTGACATAAAGTCAATAGTTTTTGTATCAGGCATAAAAATTGGAATTAATTTCGTTTTTAAAGCAGCTAACGTTATTTTGATTATCACACTTATATAACTATAGTTAACTCGAAATCCAAATGATAGTGAACGCATTGACTCACCAGTAGCTATCTAGATATCTATTAAAAATTAAAATGTAAACAGAACCAGTTAAATAAATGTCAGTGTAATTTATTAAAATTTACCTTAGTGTGATCGCTAACTTTTCTGCTGGTGAAATTGGTTTTTTATTTCTATTACTTGGTGGTAAATTTATTTCGTTTTCAACCATAGAAAGTAAAAAATCAAACTGTTGAATATTGACACGAAAAAATTCACGAAATTTTATGTTATTATTTTTTAAATGTCTATTAATTAACACTTCGTAAAAACCTTCTGTATCGCGATACTTGAACATATCATCTGTTCGCTTTTTTTTTTGGTTTTAGATAGGAAAATATAAAATCTTCTTCATCTTCTTCTTCCAATAATAAAGTCAAAATGTCATTATTATTAATATATATCTCCATAATAATTAAAACAAAACTGTATTAATTATTAATTATAATTAAAATCACACACGCGTCTGTATGTGGACAGGTTTGCGAGTGAACTGAACATTATGTACTTTGTAGCTACTAGTTACCCAAATCGCCGCGACATGTCACGTTTAGTAAAACACAACAGAAAAAATGCGTCGCTTTAAAATGAAAATATCAATATAAGCCTATGAGATGTCCTAGATAATAATCAGTACCAATTAAATTAAGTCCTATGACCATTTCCAAAGTTTTTGAACATTAGTATACAGCTATCTGTATTTCCTAATTAGGATAAAAACATACAACAATACATAGGTAAAATTATGTAGTAATGTAACATTATATTTATTTTTAATATTTATATTAAGTAGGTACTTAATTACTAATAACATTACCAATTGATAAATTATGATTACTTATGGAGACATTATGGTTAATCTGCATATATTATATATAATTGGGTTAAATCTTATAAAATACTTAGATTATTTCAAGAAAATACCTAGTTTAAATTAAATAAATTTGATATAAAATTTTTTTTTAGAATAGGTAGACATATTGTTTTTAATATTACAAAAATTGAAAACTAGGTATCTAGGTACCTATTCATTGTTATATAATATTAGCCATTAGGTATATAATATGTTATATTTGAGTGTTTTCTTACAATAATTAATTATAATGCAAAAATTGAACAAAATACCTAATAGTTAGGTGAAATTTTTTCAAAAATGGATAGGTAATAAAATATAGGTAGGCACAGATATTTATATGGTCCTCTGTTATTGTGTATTTTCCCTAAAAAAAGTAATATATGCGGGTAGGTACATAATAACCACGAACTACTACATAGGACTGGACACTCCGGGCAGGGGGAGGGTGGGACACCGGTCACAAAGTTGTACGGGTATGTACGTTTGCGACTGTGATGCTGTCTAGTGACGTACTAGATTTACTACATTTCGAATTTTACTTTTATAAACATAATATTTATATATAGACTTATGAAATATGAAAAATTTATGAATATATAATTAAATATGTAATTTATAATTACTTATTATATTACCATGAGAATGAGACAATACTTACGTATGTCTAATCAAAAGCAAGTTAGAAATCACGCAAAAAAAACTTTCCAAATTGGGTAGCAACATAGTAACTAGTAATACGCATTCATTTATTTAGAAATAATAGTGAATATAAAAAGTTTGTCGTTGATTTGAATTTTTGAATTTTGATCGTTTTTCAGGTTATCACTAGTGACTAGTCACGACTGATCACATAAAATAATTTACAACAGCACAGTATAAAAAATGCACCAGAGAGCAGCTACATAGCGAACGTACGACACCGTACAACTTTGCAGTCACTTATTTTATACAGGGTCCAGTCCTATGTAGTAGTTCGTGATAATAACTTATAACCCAAATTTTACCAAAGCAATATAAAGCACACAATTACTATTATCTATTATTATACTATGTATTTAATAATATATGTTATAATAAGTACTTATTTAATATTTATTTTTATTTAAACTACCTAGGTATAAGGTATTTAAAAACTTTTAGACAAGTAACATCGTAAATTATATTAAATCATGATAATTAGTTTAAAAGAAATCAATAGTAGCCTACCAAAATAAAAAAAATACTATCCTAATCACATTTGTCCATTAGGTAATAGGGATCTATTTAAGCAAAAAAAACCGTTCGATGCTTAGTTACCTACTAAAATAATGAAATGGTTCATGAGAACTCATTCCTCTCAGCTAAAGACCAAAGAATATAATATCTATGAAGGCAGATGCCAGACAAAAATCCTACAACTGATGTTGTAAGTATAATTAGCAAATAAATCAATACGTACCTATTATAAAAAGTATTTAACAACAAATGTTGGGAAAATAAATAGACAATAATGACAAATCGTGTGATTTGTTCAACGACATGTATTAATTACTATTGGACGTATTTACCATGAACTAAGAAGAATAAGAAGATTTTCTTATTTCATGGTATTAACCAATTCTAAATCAGTTAGCAATTGTGTAAACTTAGGTACACCAGTTGTGGATTAATAATTTATAAGTATATATATTATAGGTATATTTGCACGAATACATACCTATATGCTGTAAGTACTAACAAATATTTGGTACTAAGTAGTAATAGTAGTATAGAATACGAGACGAAACACGAATCACTTGGTACGAACTGGGTCCACGCTTTTAAATCATTACAAAATAACACATATTATACAATAGAATAATTAAATTTTAAGGTTAATAAGTTAAACCAGTACACTAATTCATGGGACATGATAACACTTACTATAGTGCAATGTACACTACATCACTGTGATCGATGTCTATTATTAAATATCGTTAATATGTATTATTTAATTCCATTTCAAAATAATATGATAACAATGATAATAGGTACGTATAGAGTGATACGAGAAAATACGAAACTTGTTTCATAACGGTTTGCCGCCGAAAAGTTTTTCGGCAAAGAGTGCTATTATAATATAATACCTCGGACTAAGATAATGTAATTACTAATTATAATAGATCAAAATCCTATACTATAAAATGAAGATTCCGAGAACCGTGGCGCCCCCTAGGTTTTAGCCACCCGTGGAAAAGAAAACGCCAGCGTTAGTGAACCCGTGGCGTAAAAAATCAAGCACCGCTCCGTTTCTACAGTCCGCCCGGCCCGTTCCCGACGATTCCTTAGCGCGGCCAATCGCGTATCTTCGCCGCGGCGGCGGTCGGTGGGTTTTCAAATTTTTCAAAAAATGTTATGCTTTTTACGCCGTTTTTCACTTTTTTGACATTTTATCACCCCCGTCACTCCTCTATTCACATATAGTTCGTTTGTTTTAATTCGTTTGTTTTAAAAGCCACCGATGTGCGGTTTGTACGCGATATCGGTCTATAGCCATCGCAATCGTAGCAGCGTCGGTCGTTATTATTGCTTTTTTCGTGCGATTTATATGCGGTTTGTACACTTTAAAATTCGTCGTTCCAACGCACTGTTCTTTTGGTTTTTTATTGTTTAATAATTATATTAATAATGGTTTGGTCCTTAATAACTTAGGTATATTGCACAACTTTGTGGTTTAATTATTCAAACATTCATTATAATAATGTAATAATAATAATAACGGTCAGATTCAATAAATAATAATAATAATAACGGTCAGATTCAATAAACTCCAATTGAAGTTTAAACAGTGTGTAGATACATAGAATACATAGGTACGTCGCTCGGTAGACACATAGCTTAAGTATAGAAGTTTTGACCGACAATGTCATCATAAACTGTGTCTCGGTAGGTTAGGCGTAGGTTCCCCAAACGTAGATTGTCAGGTAGGTCCGAGTTCGAAACCGTCGTAACGAGTTTCAGGCGGCGACTGGCCGTGCCGTATGGGTATAACACGGCCGCCGAAGTTCAGCGTTTTTTTGCATTTTTTTTTCGATTTTTTTTTTTCACGTTATTTTTCATATAATTATTATATACACTATAGGTACATGTTTATATTATGTTTGTATTGGTTAATATATTATTATTATTAATATATTTCTCAAAATGTCCATGATTTTGTTATATATATATAAATAGTTTGTATATTTTGTATATTATTATTTCGTATCTTTTATTATCGTCTGTCCGTAACATTAAATGCCCTTTGGACCTTTATTAGTTAAAACTTATCGCAGGTCGGTGGAATGGAGAGGGTAAATAAGCTTTGTGGAACCGTGCCGTGTTATCCAACGTCAGGCTTCGGCCAGACAACGTTTGAGCAAGACGTTTCTATGCACAGAAATCCTGGTGATTCTTTTGCACATTTTAATATTTCTAGACTCCGAACAAGTGCTTTCTTTCTTCCGGGTTTTTGTTTTTGTATCAGGCGATTTTTGATACCGGTGAGTACAGTTATTTGGATAGACATATAATAATAATATTGGCATTACGTGTCCCGTGCGTTTGTACATCCATTATATTATAACATGTACCTACTCATGGCAGCACGTATCGTTAACGGCCGCTTCTGTACACACTGCAAACATTGTACTTAACATTTTGACCATAGCGCGTTTTGTGTTTCTTTTTCCCCATAAGCAGCGTATACATACAATTTTAATATAACGTTTTTAATATCCACATTCGTACTCGAACTCAGTCACGTCAGCCGTTCCACAGAGGCCGTCCGTATCTTAAGTATTTGCGTTTACATTGGGTATAGTCATTCTACTTTGTTTTGTGGCAGTGGCTTTAACATTCTACGAGTTCGCAATGTCGTTCTTCGTATTTTCCCATTTTGTATGTATATGTATATGTATATATATATGCACAAAAGGCATGTACAAACTATATCAAATCTAAAAATAACACAAGCAAAATCACTACTGATAACATACCGATACGATCATCTTTTCAAAATGCTCTCAATGTTTTCATTATAATATAATTAGTTAGATATTATTATTATAAATCTTTAAACGATTATACGATGCGTTCCAGGCTATTCACAATGGTGAAGCGATGTGTGATCTGTGGAAACGTGGATGGTGACGTTTCGGTGCACAGGTATTTACAATTTCATCCAACACTAATGTACAACAATAATGTAACATGTTATAAATCACATTCATCCTTAGATTTCCAACTGACGTTCATCGTCCTCAGTGGGTGGAATTTGTGGTGAACCAAGGTTTTCCTGTAAACCTAAGATCTATGTTGTGTTCGAGGCATTTTGTTCCTGGCCTTGACTACGAAGAAAGGGATGTAAGACGTCGTTTGGTTCGCACTGCGGTGCCATCTTTGGTGAGTATCTACATATCATATCATACATACATCACCAAGCATCACAACTCATTAATTTCAAACCCAACCATAACACTGCATTACAATAGACATGACTTACCTACCTAACTATCTACCTGGCTGTACAACAAAACATACACTTTATACACTTTATGACGGATAAACAATAAAAAAGGGTTTACGCTAAAGCACGATCATAAATTGAATACTCCTAGACAATAATATGTTATTTATGTACCCTACTGTTGTTGAATTATGCAATACCTACCTACATGTTTGTGATATATCTCATTACAAATTTTTTATTACTCTATATAGCTCATTAAGCTCACTAACCCTCTTATATCATTATAGTTTAGGAATAAAAAATGTTCATACCTACCACCAAAATTATACAGTTAAATTTATTCTACATTAAGTTAAGTTTAACAATATTGTATTTATGTTATTCAGATTTAGATGACTTATCATTTAGAAATTATATGTAACATTATATACCATAATATATGTAGAATTATATAACATAATAATTACAATAATCATAGTTAACTACTCCAATAGTCAATTCACTTTATTGCTCATCATTTACAATAACATACATATAACAAAATACATTACATTACATACATTTAAAATATAAATATATCTTCATTGTCTTGACAATTCAATTCATTCTACATTAAGTTAAATTTAACAATACTGTATTAATGTTATTCAGATGACTTTTTTCACTTAAAAATTCCATGTGACGTTATATACTGTAGTTACTATAAAAATACTTAACTATTACAATAGTCAATTCACTTTGCTCATCATTTATAATAACATACATTTGACAAAATTCATTACATTAAGTTAAGTTTAACAATATTGTATTTATGTTATTCAGATTTAGATGACTTATCATTTAGAAATTATATGTAACATTATATACCATAATATATTATGTAGAATTATATAACATAATAATTACAATAATCATAGTTAACTACTCCAATAGTCAATTCACTTTGCTCATCATTTATAATGACATACATTACACTATTATACATTTAAAATATAAATATATCTTCATTGTCTTGACGATTCAATTCATTCTACATTAAGTTAAATTTAACAATACTGTATTAATGTTATTCAGATGACTTTTTTCACTTAAAAATTCCATGCGACGTTATACACTGTAATTACAATAATCATAGTTAACTACTTCAATAGTCAATCCACTGTGCTCATAATTTATAATTTGTTAGTTAATCTAATTTACACTTCATTTTAAATATATTACATAAAACTAAACTCAACAATATTATATTGAAATTAGGTAATACAATATATTATACAATATACACATGATACAGTGTTAAATGACACAAAAATTATTTGTCATGATAAACATTATGTTCTTCAGCAAATGTCTTCTTTTTTTTTTTTTTCTACACCTAATGCTTAATATTTATTAATTACAATTTCAATTACATAATCAATTAATACATTGGGTCATGTATGGTTTGGTACATTCTACAAACTAACACATTTTTTGATTACATTGCATTACATTTTTAAATGACACTAAAGTTAATGATTTTATAACTATTTACTATATTGTGCAGTGAAAATGAATAGAAAATAAAATATTATTGCCATGTTATTGTTTGACAATGAATGCACTATTGTATATTTGGTTCACTCTAGAATGAACCATTATTTTGTTTTTAAACATTTAAACATTTAAATTGAACGCCTATGATTCTGTAGTAGTCGGACCGTACAGAGAACGAGAAGATCACGTGTAAAACGTTGATGCCG
>NW_021771449.1:69881-71086 GCF_005508785.2 Acyrthosiphon pisum | reverse complement strand
TTCATATCGACCACGGTGAAAAAATTTGGGTCGTCGTATCACTTTAACGTCACTCATTTTAAAACATATAAATTTTGAACTACAGAAGTTGACATTTTGTACAACAGGCATTTGCCTAGTGTACGAAATTACGAGAATAGAATGCGAGTGCTTCAAAATAATAAAAACTATTACGTACCGTTTGAGGCAAATCCGTTTTATATTCATTTAAATGAACTTGTTTATAGTATATCAGATAAAATAAAAATATACAAAGGCACTACGAAAATACTTGCGCCGAAAAAATGTCAATTTTGTTTATACCTACACTATAGGGAAAATACATATCATAATAGAAAATTGGTGAAATTATGCTATCCGTTATTGAACCAAGCTACTATGACTATATATTCGACCACATGTACGATCCTAATTATATGGATAATATTGACTTTTCGTAAATTCAGGAAGTCAGATCTCGAAGGACTCGGGGACATGAAGGAAATGTGGAAGTATGCGTCAATAAAATGCCAAACGACGTTCCCAGAGAGCTCGGTGCATTTGCAGAATATCAAGACAGCAATGCGAACCACTCTTCCTTTGATGAAGACTTCGGACACGATGAGGGAGGTTCCAGTTTAAGAAGTAAAAACCAACGTGAGACGTGCACTCCAAAGCTACAATTTTATTTGCTATTTATTTATATTCCACTTAATTAATTACTCACAATACTGCTGCTCTTGGTACTTGGGCCATCCTGTATACTGTATATGCCTTTGCTGTCCTGATTTGTTCTTTCACTCCGGAGTTGCCAAGGGTGATCGGTCCTCGACGTTGACTCGTGTGAGCTGCCTCCGTGGAGTTGAAACGTTGATAGTAGTCGCTGCACCGGAACTGGACCTCTGAAGTTGACTTGACTGCTCGCCTCGACCCCAGAAGTTGAAATTCGCCGCGTTGACTGCTTGACTCGTCTCTAACTCCTTGAAAGTTCCGTACTCGACTGCGCCAGTGTAATATTCTCGTCGTTAGGGCTGATCAGAGTAATATTCTGATAGCCGTTTAACCACGAGTATATTATGTTTTTGTAGGACGCAAGGCCACTTGCGTTGATGATAAAGATGTTGACAGGGTTGTTATTAAATAAATGTAGACTGATGAAATATTCTATGTGGTTTATTAACAATGTTCTTCAGTAAAATTTACTAAGGTCCAATAATTAAATTATT
>NW_021771449.1:66882-67727 GCF_005508785.2 Acyrthosiphon pisum | reverse complement strand
GAGTGACTTCATTGTACAGTTTAGTATACTAGTACACTAGTCAGTAGTTAGTGTTTCGCCCATCGAGAATCGCAGTGCCATTTTTATTTAATATATTTTCTGACTTCATAATGCTTAAAGATAAACAATCATTGTCTAGACGACTTAAATCTTTAATTTCTGAGTTTGGTGAAGATGTGTTTTCCATAGATAATGTTGTTTTATTTTGTAAACATTGCGAAGTTAAAGTTGATCCCGAAAGACGATACAGTATTACACAACACATAAGAACATAAAAAAATCGTCGCGCTATAGATCGTCAATTAAATCAAAAAACTCAAAACAGCCAACAACTATTAACAAATCTAACGTCGAAAAAATCAACTTTTAATATGGATTTATGCATAACATTGATATCAGCTAATATACCACTGAACAAGTTACAAAATACAGAGTTTCGTAAATGTTTACAGTTATACAATTAAAAAGATATTTTTTAGTAGGAACTCAAGAAGATTAAAGTTTGATGACACACAGGATGATACAGCTACACATAAGGGATGCAGCGCGGTACCTAATATAAATTTGTAATTTTGTATGTACAATTTATTTTGTTAAATAAATTGCATAGTTTCGCATATTTTCCAATTTTTTACTGCATATTATACCGCATATTTTGATGTTTTTTAACGCATATGTATGCGCATATTTGAGTACTTTTTAGCGCTTAAAGTTCCGAGCCTTGCTTATGAATAATGATTCTGAGCAAATACTTTATGTTAACTTTTAATACCATTAGGCAATAGTATATTTTATTATATATTTATGTTGCTATTAAGCTATTTTACAATTAGTAGGTACCTAAA
>NW_021771449.1:65359-66832 GCF_005508785.2 Acyrthosiphon pisum | reverse complement strand
ATGGGTATCAAAAAAAGCTGAAAAGCGTTGTTGTGATGACAGCACTGGACCCATCACGAAAAAACTTCATACATCTGATCCACAATCTTCCAATTCAAAGAATATTATTCCAATTGAATCATCTACATCTGATCCACAATCTTCCAATTCAAAGAATATTATTCCAATTGAATCATCTACACTGACACAAAATGATGAATCTACTAAATTAAGTAAAACTACTTGTAACAGTGCAGTTTGTGATGACACATACAACATGGACATTGGAAACTTTTTAAGAACACCCGGTCGTACATTATCTGATAATATTAAAGAAAAAATAATTAATATGGATAATATACCACCTGATGACTTCATATATCCATTTACTATGAATATTAGAAATGGTAAGAATGTGAAAAGATCATTAAGAAAAAGTTATTTCGAACAAAACAAATGGCTAATTTATTCTCATGTTAAGTCCGGTTTGTTCTGCAAGTATTGTGTTTTATTTAGCAATAAAGGAGGAATTTATAACACGATAACTTTGAAAAAATTTATCATTGAACCTGTAACTAAATTTTCAAATTTAACTGGGAAGGATGGAGACTTGGAGGTACATAGAAATAATAAATATCATATTACTGCTATTCAAATCGCAGATGACTTTTTGAAAACTCTTTACAACCCCCAAAATGAAGTTATTAATTTATTAAATAATGAGAGGCTGAGTCAAGTAATCGAAAATCGAAAAAGACTTAAACCGATCATCGAATCGATTTTATTCCTCGGCCGTCAGAATATTCCGTTTAGAGGCCACCGTGAAAAGGGAAATATTTTAGACAATAATGATTCCATTGTAAATTCAGGCAATTTTCGTGAGCTACTCAAGTATAGAGTACTTAGTGGGGACTCTATACTAGAAAAACATTTAACATCTAAGTCGAAATCAACATATATTAGTCCTAGGGTTCAAAATGACCTGATTAACTGTTGTAAACAAATTATCACACTACAAATTTTAAAAGAGGTTAAAGATTCCAAATTTTATAGTGTGGTATTTGATGAAACGACTGATATAAGTCATGTATCTCAGATGTCTCTTATATTGCGATATATTATTAATGGCGTAGTGCAAGAAAATTTTATTTCATTTATTAACTGCCATGCATATACATATAGTATTCAAGAAGACACTGACAATAACATATATGAACCTAAACTTACTGGTGACATTTTGGGTAATACAGTAATTAAAATATTAAAAGAATTTTCTTTAAACCCGGACTACTGCGTTGGGGTTGGTACAGATGGTTGTTCAGTAATGGTGTCATCAATCCGAGGAGCTGTTAAAACTATTCAATCAATCGCGAAGAATGCTGTTCACTGTCCTTGTGCTAACCATGCCTTAAATTTTAGCTATTTCTAAATCATCGACCGTACAATGTATTAGAAATAATGTTGGTCTATTAAAAGAAATAATCTCGTTTTTTA
>NW_021771449.1:56299-65309 GCF_005508785.2 Acyrthosiphon pisum | reverse complement strand
CAAATGTTTCAGCTATTCAAAAAGTTTTGACAGAATCTAAAATTAAAGAATGTCGCTTTCACTTTGCCCAATCCTGGTAAGACTTAATGCTATAAAATAGTACAAATGTCATACCTAATAAATAAAATCTACTTTAACAATTAATTTATACGAATAGGTACCATGGTATTTACTAATTAGGAGTAGAGTATACATGTATTCACATTTATATTTATATTTCTGGCCTTTTTTCCTTGGGCTTTTTTTCCGTGGGCTTTTTTTCGCCTACCACGTTACACAAAAAAGTTTTTTGTTTCTCTTGTAAAATTTGATAAAATTGACCAGTGATATTTTGTTGTGCAGCGGTGTAGAAGCCGACGACATGTAGGTCATTACAATGTATTTTTTAGTATATTACGTTTGGTTTTTTACCTATAACTATTGACATTTATGTGTAAAGCCGGTGTCACAGGCAAATCTTACCCCCGGTAAGATCTTTCTTGGTTATTTTTACCCCCGGTAAAATTATCCTAGGATCATCATACCCTCCTGGGGGGGGGGGGGGGTAAAAATATCCTAGGATAATCTTACCCCCCGGTAAGAATATCCTAGGCATATTATACCGGGGGCGGGGGTACGATTTTCCTAGTTATATTTTACCCCCCGGTAAGAATATCCTAGGATATTTATACCTCCATAGGGGGTAAGAATTTCCCAGGAATATTATACCGGGAGGGGGGTATGATTTGCCTAGGATATTTTTATCCCCCCGGTACAATATTCCTAGGATTATATTAAGTTTAAAAACGATAAAAAAATAATTTTTTTTTTAAATCGATTTGTTTTTTCACGTTTAAAACAATGATAAGAAAATTTACTTTTACAGTTCATTACTTTTTGAGTTCCGCGCAAAATACTATACAAAATTGAAAAAATATTTTATGAGTGCGTTCTATATAGTTAAACACTCAAATAGTACTTACTTAACTATAGAACTAGCGAACTATTCGAACTATATCGTATGTGAATCCCCCAACAAATTTCCGACGAAAAAAAGTCCGATGGAATAAAAGTCCGAGAATAAAATTCCCAAATTTAATAATTATAAAATTAAGTCACTTAATAATTTGCTTAGGTTTAAGGACTAAGGTCTATCCATATTATATATATTATAGATTATCACTTTATTTGGAAAGTCTTAAACTACAAATTTATTTCACCTAATCTTTACTTAGGTCTAAGGTCTAACCATATTATTGATAAAAATGTAACATGCTTCTCTTTTAACTTTTATTGTAGTATAAATACTACATTAATACATTTATCAGTGTTCGGAACGTTCAGTGCTTAAAAAAGGAACTCGTTCACGTTTAAATTCATATTTTTTCAAATGAACACGTTCACGTTCTTTGAAAATATAAAAAAAAATTTTTCTAGTTAATTTAATTTAATTTAATTTTTATGTATCGTTTAAATACGAATACACAATTGTGGAAATCATAATATTATTGTTGTTTTATGCCCAGGCGTGCCCACTGGAATTTCATGTATTTTATTTTTATAATTTGAAATATATTATATATTATAATAATATTATCAATCAATATTTAATAAATAATAAATAAATTTGATCGCATTAAAAATCGTTCAAATTCATTAAATATACAAACGTTGTTCACGTTCCCCTATTTTAAAAAAAAAGAGTGATGTTCAACTATCGTTCACTAAAAAAGAACATGAACGCGTGAAGACACTTCAGAAAATCGCAACAATAATATATTTAGTCTTGTTTGTCAAAGAATGTAATCATTGAAAACCAGGTTAAAAATTATAAACAGCATGCAATGCTGTATTATAATAATAAAACAGGTACCTAGCTCAAAAACACTGCTTATCTGCTTCAATAAAATAAATTTATAAAAAAGAATTTAAAAAGGTCGGTCAAAGTGTCACCTGTCAAAGATAACCGGTAACCAATAGTTTATTGCTATACATTTAACTATAGGTACATAATATACTACTGATCAACGTTTCGTAAAAGTTGGACAGGTAGCTAGACTATTGTTATGCAATGCTACTTGTGACAATACAGTAGGTACCTATATCCATATGGGTTGGATACCACATTAGTAACTATAATGTAGTTAATAGCTGATAAATTCTTGGTAAAATTTAAAAAAAAGAATGCAATGTTGATATCTTAATGATGAGGGAATGAGGGATAGGACAACTAATATAGGTAGCCCAGGTAGGTATACTTACATTTAAGGATATTTTAGAATTTAGTCGAATTTCAGATTATTATTTTCATTTGCGGATTAGCCTTCGTTCTAAACAGTCCATTTGTTAATCTGTATGTTTTATTGTAAACGTATGTGTTGTGTACCTACAGTATTTAAATTGTTAAATATTTTTTCATCAGGATCTTTATCGTTAATCTACGACTCAGTAAAGGGTAAGTACCAAAATTAAAATGTTTTAATTATGATATAATATAAGTATTAAGTATATACAATTATGAATCAATATTATTGAATAATTTATTGGAATAATTTCTTTTATCTTTGAATACATTATACGATAAATACCCATTAATAATATGATATACCTATCATTAAATACTTAAATAATGAGAATAAATTATTATCCATTACACCATATTTTATATTACAAGATTTATAATACCATATTTTATATTCAAGATTATTTTAAAGTTGAAACCATTTAAATTTTATATGATTATTAATTCCACTAGGTATTCAAAAAACATTTGAAAAAATGTTGCGCTTGTTCATTGACTTATAGCATTTGTTGAAATAAAATGTTATGATTAACTCTTTCATATAGGTAACTATATATAAATACAACTTTAATTTGTGTGATACATTAAATAATTTTGTTAATGTACTAATAAAATTAACTAACAAAAAGATGGGTCAGTGGGTACCACTTTGCTATAGGTACAGTAAGTGTCTAGTGGGTCACTGACCATTGTAATGTAGGCATGTGTTAAATTTTAATTTAATAATAATTCATTGCTTATGAATAATGATTCTGAGCAAATACTTTATGTTAACTTTTAATACCATTAGGCAATAGTATATTTTATTATATATTTATGTTGCTATTAAGCTATTTTACAATTAGTAGGTACCTAAAACAGTAGATTCATTTGATTTTTGCCATAAACATTGCATTTTAAAATGTCATTGGGCGTATAAAGTATAATAATATAATAAGTTGCAACCAAATAGCTAATATTGTTTCTTCGTTTAAATATCTAATTTTGTCAACATTTTAAGTTTAAACTTCTATAGAAAAAAATCAAAACATATATATAGATTTCTTGATTACAGAATGAAATATTTATGGATAACCTTGCATTCAGTTTTAGAAATAAATAGGTAGGTAGGTACAGATAAAGGTCGAATAATAATTCTTATTATTTCAATAATTGTTTTAAAGGAGCTAAAGAAATTGGTGTACCTGGTATTCGGAAAAAAAAGCCCCGGAAAAAAAGCCCCGATATCAAAATACGGTAAAAAAAGCCCCATCTATAGGAAAAAAAAGACCCGTACTAACTAAATACATAACGCATACGTTACATTTTTTTAAATTATATACAAATGACAAATTACAATTATTTACCTTTAAACATTTTTTTAATTATATACAAATGTATAAATGTACATGACAATTATTGACAATGTAAAATGCAGATTGCAGCTATACTTGTGTACTTTATAATAATTAATAAGTAATACATAATATATTATAATATGTTATTGAACTATTTATTATATATATTTTGATTTATGGTTTCTGTTATACGATATTTTAACTGTCATATAATTAGTTAATTTTTTTTTATAGTTACCTTTTAATAAAATAAATGTATTGTCTAGTATAATAAATATTAAATTAGATACATACCTAATAATATAATAATTAATGAAAAACAATTGTTAACATTAATGTTTTAACACAGTTTATTAATTTACAAAATATTAAACTAGTGTTTTAGAATATTATATATTTTATGGTTATAGATATTATGTTAAAGAAGTGTTAAATACATTGATAAATGTAATGATTATATTATGATTATATTTAATTATGTAAATCATAATAAAAAAGAATAATGTATATAGTTGGTACGGGGCTTTTTTTTCCTAGATTCGTGTACCTACCTATTAAGTGGAATAATATTTTTTGCAATGATACATGTTGAGAAAACAGTATGAAATAATAAGAATGGTAAACCTAATGTAATTGAAAAAATTATGTCTTGTAGATGAAAAATAGTAAATAATGAAAAAAAAATAAATAAGAATGCAGTTGATTTATTTATATTTATATTTTTTATAATATTATTAGATATTACATCATATTTTGATACAACTTAATTTATTCCATTTGGTATAATTCAAATGAAATTTTGTATTATTAAAATGATTAATAAAGTTCTAATCCAATTTAATTCTAATTTAAAAATTGTTGTTGATGGATCAAAAATATTAAATTTATTTATTATATTAAATAATAATTTTATTTTTTTTTAATAAAATTGAAGTACTTAATACTTATATAAATTAATAATTGAATAAAATATAGAAATAAAAAGTAATAAATAAAATTAATCAATCCATTGTTATTGTTTGTGGGTTTAAGTGATTTAAATAAATAATTTTCGAGGTATCCCATTTAAACCTAAAAAGAGTCGAAGAAAGAAAGTTAAATTTACTCTAATAAATATTAAAATAAATTGAATTTTTAAAATAAAACCAATTAGAGAAAATCTTGTAAAAATAGATTATCAATGAATTAAACTAGCAATAATTGGGAATACAATTCCTACAGGCTACAGATATACAATTTAATGGAAATGAGCTGCTACATAATAATTAGTATCATGAAGAATAATATCAATAGATGAATTAGCAAGAATAACTCTTGTTAATCCATCATTGTAAATAAAAAAATTAATCATAATGATCAAATTGTTGTAGGAGAAAAATTAACTTAGTATCCATAAATAGTAGCTAATTGTCTAAACATTTTAATTCCCTGAGGAATAGCAATAATTATTATGGTTTCTGAAGTAAAGTAGGCTATTATGTATCAACATCTATACCTACCAATTTTAAATATATGATGAACTCATACAATAAATCCTAATAATCGAATAGACAATAGTAGTTAATAAAGGATAAATTATTCTAATATTACCAAATGTTTCATTTTTATTTCTTGATTAATAATATGTGTAACTAAACAAAATCCAGGTAAAATTTGAATATATACTTCAGGGTGTACAAAAAATAAAATTAAATGTTGATATAAATTAGAAACTCCTCCACAAGATTTAAGATATTGTGCTCTTCCTTTTATTGAATCAAAGAATGATGTATTTAAATTACGATCAGTTAATAATATTGTAATAGCACATGCTGCATTGGTGGTCAAAGAGATCTCATATGACTTTTTTTTCAATGTTTAAAATCTGATAACCATAAATGGCATAAATAATATTTTTAATAATTAAATAGTGCATGTTAAAAATCAGCCATATTCCTCCTCCCTTCCCTTTATAACAAAATCATTTGACGGCCACTGACCAGCTAATACTAGTAGACATAAAACTAATAGAATAGCTGTAATTAAAATTGATCATGGGAAAAGGAGAATTTGATTTAATTTTATATTATTTAGTAGGTATTATATTTAAAATTTTACAAATAAAATTAATAGCTCCTAAAATTAATAAGATTCTTGCCAATAAGAGAAAGAGAAAGAAGTGAAATCAACTAAAATATTATTATGTGCAAATGTGCAATTTTATTTGATAACGGTGAAGAAATAGTTCATCCAGCATCCTGTTCCTGTTCCATTATTACGTATAATGACGGTTGTTATAATCAAAGTCTAATATTGCTTAATTGTGGAAAAGATATATCAGGACATCTGGATTCTGGAAATCCTATTATTATAGGAATTAATCAGTTTCCAAAACCACCAACTACAATACTATTGTAATTGCTATAAAAAAAATCATAATAATTAATAAAAGCATGCATTTTTATAATATTAGGTGCATTATATAATTGATTATTGTTAATAATTTAGTTAACTTGTCTTAATTCTAGAAAAATTAGAATTCTAATAAGTGATGATCCAATTATATACACGATCAAATTACCAAATAAAAAATATTAGGTTCCAATAACTTTATGATTGGTTAAAAAAATTAATTTTACAGATAAAATGGCTGATAATAGGTTAGCAAGTCACAGTTATTTTATAGACATTTTAACTTAAAATTTGACGGAAATATAAATATTAAACGACAAATATTAGTTTTAGTTATTTTATACTAATTGCAAAATATTATTCGTGGCTACTTAAAACTTTTAAAGTATGTTATTATATTTTAAACACATAATGATTATTTAAAATACAATTACACATCATAAAATATACTATTGGCTATTGAGTATCAGTATTATAGGCTGACACACAGTTTTCGCTTAGAATTGTTATTCGTATGCAATGGTTTTAGATCAATGAAAAAAAATTTAACACATCCATTACAGACTACAGTGACCCACAACACAATACCTGCATAATTGAACAAAAAATGTCCTACAACTTTAAATTTTATTTTTTAAATTAATTGGAAAAGGTTGTTATTATAATGGCCTCAATCAAATTTACTATTTATTTTAAGTGAATGAGAATTTTACCAACTTATAGATTTATAATTTATTATTTTAATTTATAGTTGTTGTAAATATGTTTCGGCCATGGGAGAACACTAAGATTCAACCAAAAATTGATGAAATACCTGATGGACAAAAACCTTTAGAGCCGGTTAACTTGAAGGCTGTGTTGTTATATTTACTAGGCCATGGATACCCTAATAACATACACCACAAAAATGAGAAATCCAATTTTAGAAGACAGGCAAAACCGTTTTATGTTGACAATGATACTCTTTATCATAGAAAATAAATAAATTCTTCAATGATGAAGAACGGGTTAATATAATTAAAATGGTTCATGAAGGTTCCCCTGAGTCTGAGGAAGCAGTTGCACTTTCTAGTCATCGTGGTAGGGATGCAACCCTTCATATACTGAACCAACGGTATTATTGGCCTTCGATGACTTTAGATACAAAGCAATACATCAAAGAATGTAATATTTGTCAACGTGTGAATCCAGCTACACTAAAAGTGGTACCCGAACTACACCCAGTTCCTGTACCAAAAATGGTATATTGATTTTAACTAATTATTAAAATTTTAAACTTATTAGTAATTACTTAATAAAATATAATATTATTTAGGTTTTTAAGCAAATTGGCATCGACCTAATTACATTGCCAGAAGTTGGTGGGTATCGTTATGCAGCAGTTGCCATTGATTACTTTAGTAAATGGTGTGAGGCGCGGCCATTATCCGATAAAAAAGCAACTACCATAGCTCATTTTATTTATGACGAAATAATTTGTCGTCATGGCTGCCCAAAAATTGAAATTAGCGACCAGGGTCGGGAATTTTGCAACAATTTATGTGATGAATTGTTCAAATTAACTGGAACTGTCCATAAAGTAACTTCACCGTACCACCCACAAGCGAATGGTCTTGTTGAACGATTCAATCGCACCATTAAAAGTTATTTGCTCAAATAACTCTTTTTGTATGATAAATATTAAATAATAAATTAAAGCTACAATAACCCCAATTTTAGATACACAATGAAAATAAAATTTAATGGCCTAACGTGTTACAAGGTGTTCTCTTTGCATACCGTTCAGTACCACACACCTCAACAAAATATTCTCCATTTTTTGTACTATACCAAAGGGAGCCAGTACTTCCAGTTGATTTAAAATATTCCTTAAATGAAGATGGAAGTATCATAGATGAAAATGTTTTCACTGGAGAATTTAATGAGGACAAGTTTGAAGAAACTTTGCATGCTATCAATGAGAGGTACATCATTTTATATTATTTTATTCCATTACAACTTTATTAATATTTTGATATTAAATAGACATATATAAAATAATATAAAAGTATAATAGTACCCCCCCTCCCCCTATATTATTTATTTATGTTAATTCATTATTAAAACAATTTTGGAGGTTCATTCCAAAATATATTTGTTAAATAATCGTTAAAAGTTTGATTATAAATTAAAATATTAAGTCTTCTGTTGTTTATATTTTGAAGAATGTACATATCTTAGATGGTATAAGTCAGTTATGGTTTTAACATGAGTTGGTTGTTGGTACCTTTCAGAGGGTATTTTTAAATTGTCTCTCTTTTTTATATTATCATAAAAGCCAAAAAACTTAAAACCAAAAAAAAAAAAAAATTGGAGTAACTAAAAAATTTTTTGAGAGATTATTAAAACATAATACTCCCAATTTCAATTAATTAATCCTAATTTTCCCAATACACAATGTAATCCAAATTATGGTGACATAAAAGTTATTTAATAATTTGATGTTGTAAGTAAACAATATTAATATTTAACTTTTTCAATGTTTACACAAAATTCAAGACAATGTATCAGAAAACATTCATCATGCACAGAGCTTACAAAAAATATCTTACGCCAAAAGACATCCTCGTGCGGATAGTGTTTTTAAAATTGGTGATAAGGTTTTATTAAAAAATCTGAGACGTGAAGACCGAAAAGGAGGATGGGCTCTAATGCCATGGATTGGTCCCTATACAATTCACGAAATCATCAACAATAATTTATGTACAGTATAATCCCGTTACAACGAACTCCTAGGGACTGAATTTTTTTTTCGTTATAACGGAAATTTCGTTGTAATGGTTGTAGTAAACCCAAAAGCTATAATATTGTTTTAAATAAAATAATATAGAATAAATAAATTATACATACAGTATAATTTATTTGTAGAAATGTGGGTATTAATACGGAATATAAAGTAAGCCTAAATAACAGGAAACGTAGGCCAAAGGCGAAAACAACAATTTGTTATAGCTAATCACAC
>NW_021771449.1:42211-55652 GCF_005508785.2 Acyrthosiphon pisum | reverse complement strand
AAAAGTCTAAAAGTGTTTATAATTATCACCTATCTTTCTCATCCACGACTCAAGACAACGACGAACGTGCGACGTCGTTAAATAATTATTGTATTAGTGTTCAACGTGTCCTGCACGGCGATCACTACATGGTTTTCAAAAAGCTTAATAGCTTTTCGGTAGGGGATTTCTATGACTTTCGTTATGACGGGATTTTTCGTTGTATCGGTATTCGTTGTAACGGGAACTTACTGTATATTAAAAAAGGGTGATAAAATATTGAAGACTAAACATTTACTTAAAAACATAAAAAAATATCTTGAACGAGAACCAACGAATAGTACTTTGGAAACAAGTATGGGTGTTGAGTGTCTAGATACTTTAAAAATCCAGGACCAAAAAAGATATTTCAACCCCGTTGGAAAACACTGGCAACAGGCTAAGTGTAGGGCACTTAAACTTGTATTGAAACAAAGTTTGGAGAGTAATTTAAAAATCAAAATGTTAAATCATCCTTGTGCGACACAAAAAATTATTGGCGATGGAAATTGTCTTTTCAGAGCTTTTTCTTACGCTGTAACTGGTACTGAAGAACAGCATGTAATCATCAGGCAAAACATAGCCACTGTAATATAAAAAAAACTAATGATTAACAATGATTTAACTATTAATAATAACTTTTTATTTATTTTAGATTGTAAATACAAATCAAAAAATTATGAAATATGTGGGTGGAGAAGAAAAACTGCAAACATATTTAAAACAAAACCAAATAGAAAGTGAAGGTATGTAAATATTATTCATTCCAAATCAGTAGATACTAGTATACAACCATTAATACAACTTATTTATGATTGTAATAGGAGTTTGGGGTACTGATACCGAAATATTTGCTGCTGCTATTTATTTTAAAACATCAATATATGTTTTCAGTACTCAAACACACACTTGGCAGCTCTTTAGTCAAAATATTAATCTAAAATACCAACCAAAACGTAGAGAAAAATGTTTGTACTTAATAAATCAAAATAATACCCACTATGAACTAGTCACCGATGTCACTGAAGATATTGAATAAGTTCCTAATTAATTAGGTACCTACCAGCTACATGATTTTTATTTTTACTTTTGTACTGGACTTGTCTGCTTCTTGCGCAGAGCCCTTTAATTAATATATATTTTATGTTGTTATTGTTAAAATATTACTTCTTTATTTTTAATTTGTATTCATTTATTTTTTGTTAGTTTTTTGTCTTAAGTTTGTTTTAACAGTTTTTCATTTTCATATTTTGTTTCTTTAAATTGACTTGTGACTTGTCTGCTTCTTGCGCAGAGCCCTTTAATTAATATACATATATTTTATGTTGTTATTGTTAACATATAATTTATTTATTTATTAATACAACATATTAATATATTACTATGTTATGTATAATGTTATAAATATTTAATTGGTCAATTTTTTTTCACAGTTTTATTTTAAGGTTTTTTTTAAATATTATATTCTATCAAAATGAAAGTTAATATGTATAAAAACTATATTTTGTATTACTAAACAATATAGGTACTTTTAACTATATGGATGTTAATGTTATAATATTGTATTGTTGTTTAAAATCTTTATAATAATAATAATAATAATAATAAAAAAAAACTTTGATTACCTAATTAGATTAAAACAAGATAATTTAACTGATAATATGTAAAAGTAAAAAGTAATTTTGATAGATTTTGGCATAAAACAATCATCTTATTACAGAAATCTAAGTGCCGATTTCACCAAATATGCTTTAATCGTGGTTACAGTAATCAAGATTACAAGTTAATCGTGATTAAATTAGATTTGCATTTCACCATGCTAATCACGGTTCCACAAATCACGATTACGGTAACCGTGATTAACTCTACTAACCGCGATTAGAGGTACTATCACAGAATTCTGTGGGTACTATCAAACAGCTGTGGCCTACGATAATGTGATAATAGTAAAATCAGCATCTTTAATCTTTATTGGACATTGGTTATTTATTATAGTCCATTGACCTACGACCATCGTAGCATCGTAAGCATCGTTTTATTTGAATCATTGCGCACTCCGCTGTTTTTTTAACTTTTGTTTGGTCATTTTTATTTGTTTTAAATATGGAAACTGTAAAGAGGAAACGAGAGCGTACTTTCGACAACTCGGAAAAACGTATGTTTTTAGAGATTATCACTCGACACTTTAGTGTGATCGAGTCAAAAAAGACTGATGGTGTAAATATGAAACTGAAGAGCCAAAAGTGGAACAGAATTGCTGAAGAATTTGCCGCAGCATCATCAACATGTCATAGAGACTCTCAGAGTTTAAAAACGCTGTGGGACAACCTTAAGAGAAAGGCGAAGATGGCAATTGCTGCGCAAGCAGATAACATATACGGCACAGGTAATATATCTACACGTCATACAACATGTACATTGTACACATTTTTGTAAACAAATGTACGGTTTTTACAGGAGGAGGTAAAGCTAAGACAATTTTAGCCGATCCTGTAGTCGAAACAGTTGTGGGGCTAATTCGACCACATGTCGAAGCCTTTGATAACATGTTTGATGACAACGCAGACTTCGAAAGTCAAATAATCACAGGCAAGTTAATTTGCTTATGAATACTATTATTATTTTAATTGTAGTTACATTATTTACTAATATTAATATGTTTAATATGTAGATAAGTCATTATCAGCACCTGTGACTGAAGACGTGGAAAATCAAATGGATGAAGAAGATGAGGATGAAAGATCTCTGATGGAAAAAGAAAACAACATGACATTAGGACATGATTGGTCGCAGTATAGCCCTGCTATGTTGAAGGCTCCAGTGTCTACTGCTCTCCGCCAGCCTTCACAAACATTAACTCAGCCACTAACCCATGCAGGCAGGATTCCACTCATCACCAACACATTGGTGGAAATGCAGTCCCCTGTTCCAGCAACTCCAATAGTCACCAGTAAACTTAAAAGTCCAAGAGACAGTAAAAATGTTGTGTCCCGAAGAAGACCAGTCTTATCCACATCGGCTTCGCAGACTCTTCTTGAAACTAGAGTCGCTATACTTAATTCAGCAAGTATGAATGCTAATGAAGAACATGAATTAGAAATAGAGATATTACAACTCAAAAAAAAGCAGGAAGAAGAGAAGCTAAAACAGGAAGAGATGAAAACTGAATTGATAAGAATTCAGATAGAGAGAGAAACTGGAGTGCAATGGTTGTTTGCTAAAGATGACTCAAAGTAAAGTTTTAAACATATTTTAAATTTATATAAGTCTGACTTTGTTGTGTTCTATTATCATATTAAACAATTATTATTATTTAAAAACTATTTAGACTGTTTGCAGTTTGCAAAAAAATATTTATGTGATAAAAGATTTTTATGAATAAGATATATTGTTTTTGTTTATATTATTTGTTTTAAAATTTTAACTACCAGTTGTTGTTTTTTCATTTCAAATTAATTTGAGTGAAAAAATTGTTTTATTTTTTAAATTGTGTACACATGTATACATTATAATATATTATAATTTTGGTAAACTTATTAAATAAATATATATTGCGTACAATTATCTACTATTATTTTTTAATCATACTCTAGTTTCAGTCGTACAGATTTTAATTAAAATCTTATTATTTATCCAATTTTCTAAAATCCTCTTTTTTTTTCATATCAAGTTGAAATATAATAAATTTGTTTTAATACAAGATAGGAATTGATTAAATAAAACAAAAGTTGAGTAGTGTATTGGATTTCTATTTTAATATTATAAATAGACAGTAAACAATAATAAATACACAACAAAAAAAAAAATAAATATGTATACACATGAAATGTATGTATTATACAACATATTTATATTACAACTGGGGATGGAAGTATTATTGTTGATCCTGTGCAGCCAATCTGAGTATGCAACAAAATAAATAAATAAATAGTTAGTATTTAATAAATATACAGGTATACTATAGGTATAGGTATATATAATTTTCATTTACCTCTCAAAATGACTGTCAATTAACACCTGCCGTTCACGATTTTGGTGTGTTAACCTACGCTGTGTGGGGTTTGGTATGTCCATATATTCATTTGGGATGTCGTCCTGGGCAAGTATTTCTTCCCAAGGAGCAGGTAGTATAATTTCAAGTCCTCTAGGGACTTCCTCTCCTGCTCTACGGGCAATATTATTTAATACTAATGTCGCAGTGATAATAGGAAAAACACGTTTAAGTTTCACTCTTAGCCCCAAAGCCATGATGGGAAAACGTCGTTTCCAAACACCAAAGAATCTTTCTATTGGATTCCTTGTCCGGATTTGCGACTCATTGTACAATTGTTCGGCTGGTGTATGGCATTCGTGGAGTGGTGTCATCATGTAACTAGTGCAGGCGTAGCCACTATTTCCTACTAATAGTGCATCTCCATACACTCCTTGCTCGAACAAAGCTCTTCTTTTACTTTCTCGAAAAATTCTTGAGTCATGAGTGCTTCCATCATACCTTGCAACTACATCCATAACCTCCAGATTTGCATTACATATTGCCTGGACATTCAATGAATAGTACCCTTTTCTATTCCTAAAACGCTCTGCAGTATCTCCACCTAAAAATCAAAATGACCACTTATGTTTAATTCAAAAATTCAAATTACCTTTAGAAAGCTCTGTTTACTAGTACCTAACATAAGCTTAAATCACAGGGGTTTTTAACACCTTCAAACTTAAAGTTTACCCCCTTAATATTTATAAATTGTATTGTATTGTATTGTATTATATTGTATTGTAAATATGTTTTGTTGCCACTTTATAGACAATTTAGTATAGGGAGTGAGAGAGGAAGAGCCCCTAATGAATACTTGACATTGGTAAGAGCACTAAATAGATTTTTGAAAACCTGACGCCTATGTCACTAATAAAATATATCTGATATATGGCAAACATTTTTGTTTTTGTAATTTACTTTTATTTTAAAGGCTCAAGGGGGTCTGATGATTATCTGTTATATTGTGTTTGCTAGTGCTTATAAGGACCACAATGTTTAGGAACAATTTGAGTCTATGACTAGTACTAGTAAAAAGGCATGATAAGTATTGGAAGTTACCTGGTGATTGCCATAATTTAATATGAGTGCAGTCAATGGCACCAACAACTCTCGGGAACTTGGCTCTTCGGTAAAATTCCAACTGTGTCCGTCAAATTTCCTCTGGGTTATCAGGAAAATGAATGTACTGACTACGTAGAAGCGCAATAGCACAGCTAACCTTGTGTACTATTCTATTCATCGTTGAGGAACTAAAGCCACAGAGATCCCCCCCAGTGGTTTGGAAGCACCCAGTTGCATAATAGCGAAGAGTACATAGTAACTGATTTATTGGAGAAATACAGTTATTCCTGTTGAAAAGTAAAAATATATTAGAATTTAGTACTTACATATTATAATAGATAGCTTTAAATTTTGGTACTGGTACCTACCTATGTATTTCTTGTATAAGTATTTTCTAATAACACATTTACTAACCTATCAGTTTCAAATTCGAGTGCATCCTCTATTTTCTCCAGCATCGACAGAACTGTTAGCTTGCTTAATCTGTACCTGGTAACAAAATCGGTGTCGTCCATAGTGTCGAAGTCTTCAGCTCTTTCTCGAATCCATCTAGGACGACGGATTGCGAAGATGATAAACTCATCTTCGTTATCTTCGTCGTCGTTATCTTCAAAAGCAATATTCATTACACGTTCCCTAGCACGATGCATTGAATATGAAATAATAACAGACACAAATGAATCAAATTCGAATCTCCAAGTACGACTAGAGTTTTTAATTTTACGAATTTTTTTATGCTTATCAAAAACAATAAAACAAGCTGATAAGGAAACTAATTGTGATTAACGACGTTAATCGGCCGAAATCGGGCAGTTAGTTCTTAACCGTGATTACGTAGCGTTTATGCTTAACCGGGTATGGTGAAATCCATAATCTCTGGTTACCAGTGTCAATCGTGATTAAGATGAGTTAACCGTGATTAACTGTGTTGGTGAAATCGGCCCTAACACAATTTAAATGCTAGGAACCTAATGTCAGAGTTAGAATGAAAAAAACCAAAGAGATACATGTGCCTATGATACTGATAATAATTAATGAGTATAATTTAAAATGTAGATAGATATTAGTAGGTACCTATATATCTGTAGGTATATAAAAAAAGGGTTTTTTGGTAAGGTACTAAAGAAGTATTATTTTGTGAAATCAGTTAGTCAATTAGGTTAAAAATTAAAATCTAAAAATGTTGGAGAAAGTATAAAATAATAGTTGTTAGATATTTAATATAAATTATGTTAGATTAATTTAAAATGAATATATTGAAGCGCTCCCTGTAAGCTAAGCTTGTGATGGGGAAGCAGTCCTAATCAATTTATTTTGAAATAAATTATTAGTACTAATTTAAAATACAAAATAAACTAATTTTGTAATACAATAATCAGGTGGATTAAGAATAAAAATAAAATAGGTACCTACCTACTTATATATTATATTTAAAATGTAAATAGCATTTACATAATTTATAATATTTAAAATTACAATATGGAAATTGAAGAATAGATATATCCAAACGCCTAACATGATTTTTCAAATATTTCAAACTATAATAATTGTGTACATTAATATTTAACGCTTGACATTATTTCAAACCTCTATATAAAACACCAATTTGGAGAAAAACTTTATTGCAATAATATGGAAATTGTAGATTAATATTGTCTATGTTTGATTCTTGTATCATGTTATTGGTCAAGTGTGGGAATTAAATGTTTATTTATTGATAAAATTTATATTAATTGGTTTTTACTCACATAGACCATGATATACCTACCTTGGCAATTGCTGGTAAATAACTATTTTACTATAATATAATGGTACTTGTAGTACCATAGTCAAAAATTGATGTGTTAGGACACGCGGTGGGCACTTTGTTGTAAAAAAAAAACTGGAAAATTTAGAATCTTAATGCATGCGTTGAAAATCGCATTGATCATTTAAATTAATACTAAAATATTATTACGGCCCTTTATAATATAAGTAGTAGAAGTACTTACAATTTATCACAATTATATATTATACTGTGGCTCTAGTGCGATTGCCGGTCGTCGTTGATGTCGTGTTGCATTGGGGAGAACCGCACTAGCCCAGCATACGCTTGAATCTGACTCCGTTGCAGAAGGTACATAGGTACCTACATAGGTTTAAGGTAGGTAAAATAATGAGTAAACACACTGTTTAATTGTGACGCGTTGCGTCGAGAGTTGTTTATTGTACGAAACGAAATATACACATGGTCGTACGCATGACAAATAAGTAGGTACATTGGTCGAGTGGTCGGGTTGACAGAATCGGTAGTGCTCGTAGTACGCGCGATCGACGGAGCGTTCGGTAACATCGGAAAGACGAGGACGTCGTCGGGACATGAATTCAGTTGACGTGACAAGCGGAGGTGCGCGATGACCGTCAAGGACGTCACTATTCGGCTCGTTGGGGTGTCGGTTGACGAAATCATGGCGTTGGGCGTGATCGAGAATCGAACGGAACGTGCGGCCCGGTCGAGTGCTGTGAGCAAATAAAACGCTGGCCGGTAGACGCGAGATCGTAAAGGCAAAGGAACATAAATATAATTACATATAAGTTGTACAACAAAATAAATCACAAATATAAAACAAATAGGTCCACTGAGCGGATGGTAACGAAAAGGCGGGATAAACGTGGTGATTCGGGCCCTGTATCGCCACAATACCATAAGGCGAATTATTCACGCCCTAACAACACAAATTATTCTTATGGAAGTACTTGGGAACACCCAATTAGGAATATGAGTAGTTAATAGGAAGTTCCTATCAGTTCCCGGGTGTTTAACCGGAAGCCATCAGACTGTGCCTGCATATGCTGAATGTCCATAGTTGGGTATGATACAAAGGTAGCAAATCCCAGCTAGCTTCCTGTTTCCTACCAATAAAAAGGTCTTGGATATTTATATTATGAATTCCAAAAAGAATCCTGTTTTCTGTCCAAATACTCTTTTTAGAATTGTATAAAAATTAATATTAATATGTATATTTTATTGTTTGATTTCTACGCTATACATTAATGTATACATGTAAAAATCTTCGGTGGGACATACTGGATTAGCAACTTATATTTTAATTTCCCAGGATAGGTTTTTTAACTTAACATTGTTAAAATAATAACTCTGAAAACTGTTCAGGTAGAAACTTTCAAGTTTCAACATAATATTATAATATATGTAATATATGCAGAATGCATGATAGGTATATCTCTGTCATACAGACACAATAATAATTATAATACAAGTAATAACCATTAATCATAAAACAACATCAACCATGAATATTAGTAATAAAACCCAAGTAATAAAATGAACAGTTATATATTACATATTTGTAGTAATAAAAACAATATATTATGTATATATTGATAATTATTAATTAAATATAACTGAATGACAATGAATATAATTAGGTAATACATTTATTATTAAAAATGAATGTATAAATATATAATATTATATATGTATATAAATTTAGCTGTGTTTGGAGTTATACCTGTATGTATTATATAGAAATTTTATTTAAGTCAAAATAATTAATATTTTAAATGATAAACAGTTATAATTTTAAAAATCAATACTGCACTAAATTTTTAAAAACCAATGCATGTTTAAATATTAAAAAAAACATTTATTATATTATTTATTATACATATAGCTATAGCTCTATATCACATAGAGGTTAGGTATGGTTAGGTTCACACACAATAATAAAATTACAATACTTAGAAATACTGACCACAGTTACATTTATCTTTAGTAATAGTGCTACTCTGGGTACTTTTTACCATTTGAGCTGAATTTGAACTTTTTAGACCTAAAAATAAGATATATAAACCAAAAATATTATTTTATAATAAAATTTCCTTTATTGTATAGAAATCATACAACAATTTCACATTTAATTAAATTGTGGGTTTGCTATAGTATAAAATTCCACAAGAATTTTTTTTTTTTTGTTTGTCTGTGTTAAAAATGTAAAGGTGAAAAATTTAACTGTTACAATAACCATGTGTTATAATATAAGATAATATAAACTATAAAATAAGTATTTTTCTTAGGTTTAAAGTATCAGAAATAAGTTGTACAAAGTATCATATTTATAATGCCATGTTAGTTCAATATTATAACACTATTAACACAGGTAGCTGCTATATTTGTAGGTTTAGGAGATGAGCATCGTACATCACATTCAGCTATATCTTCGCTAAATACATTATACTGCCTACTCATTCGGTCATAATAATGTTTAACTGAGTATTCACACGATAGTCGTCAATCTTGTCTGGAAATTGTATAATGTTGACTCTTTTAAGTTTCAGAACCTTTAACAAAAATAAAACTATTAAAACATTGTAAATTGTACATAAAGATTAAATTTAAAGCTTGCCTGATTGATGTGAATTAGAAAATATTGGTACTGCTGAGAGAGATAAGAGTATTAAATGATCCCATTTGTGAACTTTTTTTTGCATTTTTTTCTTTAAAATTAATTTTCTTGGAAATGAAGTCAATTTTTTATTTCTTTGGTTTTAATAATGTGACATTTCTGTTGTATTAAATTGTGTATGACATTTGATGCGTCTTTTTTCTTTGGCATTAGAGAGATTATCATCTGTAATGCACGAATCATCAGTATTTTCTAAACGGAATAATTTGTTTTTAGCTTTCACAAAATCATTTAAGTATAAGTTATTAACAATAAATTATTTTAGCAACTATACATATAACATACATACCATCTGAACCCCAAATATGCTTAATATTATATATTTCCCAATTGTTCTTTGGTTGCTCTAAATTTTTAACCATGATAATATCATATTTTTTGTGTACATTAGGACCATTTCCTAAATCATTAGGATAGTTACACTTGGTATTATTTTCTAATAACCAAGATTTTGGTACAATTTGGATGCCATCACCAAACTCGATAATCCAATACTGTCTAGAGCAGGTAATAATTATTTATTATATATTATATTATTATTTATAATATTATCTATGATCAAAATAGTAAGTAAATATTTAAAGTTAAAAACAAATATATTTATTATATTTTCAATTTTTTTTAGGTATACATCTGGATATATAAATTAATAATACAAATTAATATAGTAATTAATATTATATGATACGGAGATAAGCTATAGGTTATTTACTAAAATTATAATACTATAAATATTATTTACATTTATTTAAATTAAAACAAAATAAAGATTATTGTTATAAGGACTGTATTTCTTCGGTGTCTTTATGTAGTAATAGAAATACAACCTTCCACATTGGAGAACCAGAGCAATATATAAAACCTTTATTTATGATATCTGAAACCATCCATGCCTTTCTTCTAGATAATTTAGACACTTTGTATATATCTAATAGTGAAGATTTACATGGAATGGTGTATAAATCTATTTTTTTTTTTAAATATTCTTTTCCTATTATAATTTGGCTTCTATTGTCCTTACTGAATGCTACATTTTCAATTAAAACAATACTTCCATTAGCCAAAATACAACAGTTATTTTTTATATGTCAACGGTCCGGATTCGTGAGGATATTCAAACTTAAATCTATAGTCATCATCACAAGACACATATTTGATTTATGATTATTTAATTCACCGAGTCTTTTAACAATTTGTTGCAATGGTCTATCAAATTTGCAAACTAATTTTTTTATTTGTTGCATGCAATTTTAAAATTTGAAAGTACTGAAGTTGTCTAAATGACCAAAATGACGAACATTTTTAGTTATGTGTAAAAGACATGTTATGGCTAATAAATTGGTGTCCGTACAAATTTCCAAATGTTACAACGTAATGTTTCAACAGATTTTCAGCGTATTGAACAAACACAGGTTGTTTACACAAACGTTTTGAACACAAAATAGTAATTGGTACATGCAGTGTAAGAAAATTTGAATATATGTCAATTGATACAACATTCATTAGAGCCACAGGACCCGTGTACAAATGTACAATAGCAATTGCCTAAACTCAGTTGCTTTCCATTGTTTGAACATCAAAAGAGATCGCGGTTTTCTATATAACTCAAATGGAACAAAACATTTTATATTTTCAAGAAAATTGAATATTTGTTGAACTTGAACAGGACGAATATTAACATTATATCTACGAGACTTTATCCAAAGCATTATAATTTTTTTCATCACAACGAGGCATACTAAATGTAGGTAATCAAGAGGGACATTAGTTACAAGGTTCATTCCTAGAATGGATTGAAGTGCACTTATTTCTATGTCCATTAAATGGTAATTGTGATCTGTACGAAATGCAAAATCAGCATATGATCTGAGTGGTCCACTGCAATCTGGGAAGCATACTCTATTGTCGGTCCGTGCTCCGTGAACATCACACTTTGTACAACTATAAAAAACACTATGTCCTTTTACATTTAATAGTAATGATTTTGCAGGCGCATCGGCACAAATCATGTTAGTACATAATATAATTTTTTATTGAAATCGTGGTGAGTTCCAATGACAAAGACATAATATGACTTAAAAATGGATCATAATATAGGTCATACTTCACTTCTACTTGACCTAGATAGAGGTAATCCATCTATATGAACCATCAGTGCTAACGTATCAATCTTTTTTACCGAATTCATATCTAAACCATGACTAAATAAATAGGCATGATCACCAAAAAAAACAATTTTTCCTATTACTGCGCATTTTCCCCAGACATGGCAAAAACAGTATAATTCCTATACAATTGTAATGTGAATAACATTTTTTTCTATAATATTAGTGTTTCTTCCAAGTCTGAGGAATTATAATATATGTATAAAATATGCTTGCAGTAATCTAGTGATCATGGCTGTTTATTTAGTCGCGATCTAAACTTTTCGAATATTTTATAAGTCCAATTTCTATACCAATGTGAGCATACTGTCCAGGTGAGACACTTTTCGTAGACGTTGCAGCGTCGTGGTCACGGCCCATTGTTTCCACCATGCGCCGGAAGATGTTTTCGTCGAAAACTTCGACCCGAACGTTTCATAGATATTTATCAACCTTAATCTAAACCCCCGAGTTAGAAGCTCGGTAGCCTATACCACGCCTCCCAGAGGCATCACCGAGGTGATCGACCCACTCTTCTCGAGGTAGCGGTCAAAATCTCCAACACCCTAGTCCCCGAAGGTTTCGGTGTGTCCGCGTCCCAGACGCCGGTCCCAACTGGCCAGTTCCCTTTCAGTCGTCTCTTAGAAGCAGAGAATACTGGAGTCGTATTCTGTCACCGGCCCCGACTCCAGGGCCGTACCTCGCTTCCCTGACGCATGTGCTAGGCCCTACCAGAGCGCACATGAGCGTGCTCCCCGTTTCTGACACTTTCTCCGTCCTTTGCACATTCGGAGCACCCCATGTCTAGAGCCTACCACTCATAGTGATGCCTCACGGTAGTGGTGGCTGCGCTCCGGTACCGCGGTTATCCGCTGTTATCTGTCCGTTCTATCTTTCAGGCTGTCCTTTGCAAATTTTCTTAGCGCTTCATAGAGTCTACGCGATCGGAGAAAGACTCCATCTTCAGGGGGCCATACTTCGCCATCCCTAAGCAGTGCAGCTTTTAGCTCTTTTCTCTGTTCTTCTGTGCGTCTGCACCTCAGGAACACATGGGCAACTGTCTCCGAGCCCCCGAGGGCACACTCGCACGTAGGTGAGTCGACTAATCTGAAACTGTGTAACTTGCCACGGAAGTCGCCGTGTCCCGTCAGCATTTGTGTCGTATAGTAATCCATCTCCATCGGTAGATTGTATCTTTCAATGACCGATTTTGTTCGATTTGGGCTTTTAAATTCTACTAGGGGCTTCTACTTGGGCTAGGCGTTTTAAACATGGGCTTCAAAATCTACACGTGTTTTATACAATGGAGTAGCTAATTCCAAAGGTGTTGTACTTAAATAAATAAGATGAACTCAATAATATGCCCTCAATAATCAACAATAAATATAATCTCCACAATAATCTCAATAATTCACAATAACTCTCAATATAATATGCCCTTTAATAATTCACAAAATAATCTTCAACAATAATCAATGAATGCCCTTTATTAATTCACAAAATAATCTTCAATAATAATCAATAAATGCCCTTTAATAACTTCAATAATAATTTAATAATACGCCCTTCTATATTTTAATTATTTTCCCTAAATACGATGGACCAATAGACCAAAGGAGGCGGTTATATAAAATATGCTTACAAAATTGCTGTATTCATCTCGTTGCTTGATCTCTTTCGTCGTAGTTGAATTGTAACAAAAGTTCGGTCTTCCCAGAGTC
>NW_021771449.1:38688-42161 GCF_005508785.2 Acyrthosiphon pisum | reverse complement strand
GAAGCGCAATAGCACAGCTAACTTTGTGTACTATTCTATTCATCGTTGAGGAACTAAAGCCACAGAGATCCCTCCCAGTGGTTTGGAAGCACCCAGTTGCATAATAGCGAAGAGTACATAGTAACTGATTTATTGGAGAAATACAGTTATTCCTGTTGAAAAGTAAAAATATATTAGAATTTAGTACTTACATATTATAATAGATAGCTTTAAATTTTGGTACTGGTACCTACCTATGTATTTCTTGTATAAGTATTTTCTAATAACACATTTACTAACCTATCAGTTTCAAATTCGAGTGCATCCTCTATTTTCTCCAGCATCGACAGAACTGTTGGCTTGCTTAATCTGTACCTGGTAACAAAATCGGTGTCGTCCATAGTGTCGAAGTCTTCAGCTCTTTCTCGAATCCATCTAGGACGACGGATTGCGAAGATGATAAACTCATCTTCGTTATCTTCGTCGTCGTTATCTTCAAAAGCAATATTCATTACACGTTCCCTAGCACGATGCATTGAATATGAAATAATAACAGACACAAATGAATCAAATTCGAATCTCCAAGTACGACTAGAGTTTTTAATTTTACGAATTTTTTTATGCTTATCAAAAACAATAAAACAAGCTGATAAGGAAACTAATTGTGATTAACGACGTTAATCGGCCGAAATCGGGCGGTTAGTTCTTAACCGTGATTACGTAGCGTTTATGCTTAACCGGGTATGGTGAAATCCATAATCTCTGGTTACCAGTGTCAATCGTGATTAAGATGAGTTAACCGTGATTAACTGTGTTGGTGAAATCGGCCCTAAGAAATTAAAAATACAAACCACACAGTACTTGTCACCAGTTGTAGTATGGGGACATTTGTCTTCATCATCTCCATCATATTCACTATCAGAGTTATATTCAGTGTAGTCATAATTTTCACAAAAAATAGTCTTTTTGAATTCACTCCACTTAGACATAAAGTCTGTATATTCATCTCTTAAAGTTTCATAAGAGATTTCTGGGATAAAATTAACTATTTTATTATACAAGCTTGACAAAGCTGTTGAAGGTAGATGCATGTTAACTTTAAAATTGTTTGGGTCAAGACATGAAAAGTCTGCAAAAAGTTGACCGTGCAATGAAAATCTAGATGATATACTCTGAATTATTTTATCAAAAATTAAATTATAAACATTGACTTCAAATGCATGCAGTGGGTCATGTAGTGGATCATCAGTTGATTCATAGGAAAATTGCCGTGTTTTTTTTTTTTCTAGTTTCTGGAAAACTATGACCAACTTCTACTTCACTATCTTCAACTTCTAATTTATTATTTGCCCAAGTAACAAAATTGTCTGCTGCTTCCTTGACACTTGAGAAGTCACGTGCATCAAGTTTAAGCTCTTCAAGTGTTGACTGAACCATTTGAAAAGATGTCATCATATTTACTCCATGACCTTGTAAATACTTAGAAAGTGGAGTAGTTTTTTGAAAAATCCGCAAATAAATTTGAGCTGTTAAAATAGTTTCATACTTGCATAATCCTTCTATCAAACCTATCGCTTTATACCGAGCATCAGCTGTAATAGAAATGTTATTTTTAATTTCAATTAATGTAGTTATAAGTTCCACAAATAAACCAGGTTCTGGATGCTTGAAATGACCAAACACTTTAGATAATGCACTATGTTTAGACCACCATCTAGTCTCTCCTATAGAACATATTCGTTTATTCTTTTCTTTATTAGTCCACACATCCATACGCTTATGAGATTCTTTAATAAAAACAGCACATCCATTGAGTATTCCAAACAAATTAATAGACTGAAGAATTTTATTGGTTACATCACCAATAACGAGGTTTAAAACATGGGCATAACACCATATATGTATTTGATTATTTGCCACATTACTCAGCTGAGCAGAAAATCCACGGTACTCCCCCTGCATATTTGTTGCTCCGTCAGTAGCATTACCAACACATTTTTTGGAATCCAAGTTCAAGCTATTGAAAACCTTCAAAATTAATTCAAGCATATCAATTCCTTTTTAGTACATTTGACAATACCAACTAATCTTTCATGAATAGTAGTACCACTGACATAGCGAATAATAACAGAACATTGGTTAACTACAGAAATATCTTGAGTTGTATCTAGTTGAACAGTACACATTCCGGCCTTTAAAATTTCTTCAGACATTACAAATTTGATTTTTTGACAGATAGCTTCAACAATATAATTAATGGTGGTCTTTGACAATAGTGTGATAACCCCGCCTCCTTGAGAAGAACCTGCATTGTGACTCTTAGTACTTTTTTTTATAACTTTATCCAAGTGACATTTTATAACTTCATCATATTTACTTAGCAGAAGAATAATTTCCAAAAAATTACCATGGTCCAGGGAAGTATCATTTAATGTATAAGCGGCTTCATTATTTCTATTGCGATAGCTAAGTCCCCGTTTTCCTATCAATTTTATTACATCTATAATACGATGCATTATCTGTCTTGTATTCTCAACCTGTTTTCTTCTTAAAGAACTTCGACCATATACTAATAAAGAATCAACAGATGCAAACTTTGTTTTCATTACATGAGCATCAACATTATATCTATGAATTGCAGAGTCCTCGTGGTTTTGAATACGTACATACACATGTTTCCAATCACTAAAACCTCGTATGAATACTCCAGAAACACGTCCATATGCGATACATATGCAACAAAATAGAGCTTTATCTTTGGTACTGTAAGATAACCATTTTCTATAACTACCGTCCTTTCGTTTATATGCTTTGTCAGCAGTAAATGGAATTATGTTTGTTGGTTGATGTGGGTGAAATAACCAATACATGGCATTATTAGTTGAATCCGGTTTTTTGAAAAAATTATCAACAGCACTTTGTTCTACAGAGTGATCGGTATTGGAATTAGGAACTTCAGATTCACCTGTAAAATCAATTGCAATAGTTAAAGGTTCAAAAAAAAAAAAAATTACTAAATAAACATTTTCACATTAAATAATATTAAATACAACAATCTAAGACCAAAGTGAATAATTACCTAATTCTACAATAGGGATTTCAACAGTACTTTGTTCTACAGAGTGATCAGTAGGGCTCGGATTTATATGTATTTATTTAACCTAAATATGTATTTATACAACAAAAATATGTACATAAATATGTGCTAAAAAATGTATAATATGTATAATCAAAAAAAAAAAATAATAATAATAATTAATAATAGAATGAAATGTAATAAACTAATAAAAAAAAATATTTATCTAACTATCTAATTATTTTGGTTACAATTAATAATGACATGCATTTTTAAATTTTCGAATTCGAAAGATCGCCGATTATGTCGTAAAATTGATTTATATCGACTGAAAGATCTCTCAACTTCGACTGATGTTATAGGACAATATTGCATGTTGACTATGTCTGAAGGAGAAAGTTCAACATCCAATGAAGCT
>NW_021771449.1:34990-37668 GCF_005508785.2 Acyrthosiphon pisum | reverse complement strand
ATTTCTGCTTTTTCAATATACATTGAAGTAGTCGCATCGAGTTCGGCAACAACATTTTTGATTTCTTGGAAGTTTTGGCAATAATAATTAGCGGCATTTAACCAAGTGCCCCATCTAGTTACAATTGGTTGTGGAGGAAGGCTTAGATCTGGGTACATATTTTTAAATATTTCGACACGGCTAGGAGCTTTTAGAAATATCTTTTTGACTGAAGATATTAACTCGTCAACTTTTGTAAATTGTAATCTTATAGTTTCTGCTATTCGGTGAAATGCGTGTGCTAAACACGTTAAGTGGATCATTTTTGGGAAAAAAGCATTTAATGCTTTACCGGCTTTTATCATGTATGGCGCGGCATCAGATACAAATAATAATACATTCTCGTGCATAACTATATCGGGCCATAATATACTCATAGAATTATTAAAAAATCTTGCAACAGTTTGGTGGTTGCATTTGTCTAATTGTTCACAGTTTAACAAAAAAGGCTGGGATTTACTGTCATTTAATTTTCCAATAATAATATTTGCAATAAATCTACCATCTACATCGGTTGTTTCATCGATTGATACCCATATGGGTCCATCACCAATTGAATTTCTAATAGACACAAGAGTTTCTTTGTAAATTGGTTGAATATGATTTTTTCTTAAAGTGCTTTCATCGGGAATCGATTGTGCAGTATATTTTTCCAAGAATGATTTTAAATTAGAATTTTGAAGTTTTGATAGCGGAATATCAGCTTTAATAAAAGCTTGACATAAATCGATGTTGAATGTATTAGAAACTGAGGAAGACGTAGATGACAAAAAATTTTGTTTGAATGTCAGCTTTCTATTTTTGTTTTCTTTGTGCTTATTAGTTTGTAAATGTTGTGTTACCTGAAATCGTTGTTCAATTGCTATTGATTTTTCACATGCAGCACAATACAAAATTTGACCGTCACTTTGTAAATGTTCATCCGGAAATTCAGCAACATATTTTGTTGCTTTGCAAGTCTTAGATGATCGTACTTTCGGCATTATTGGTTACACGTAAATTAAGACGTTGTTTAATACACAGATTAAACCCACGAAATTAAAACACGGCCCGTTCGTTACTGTAGGTACACTGTCAACTGTCAGAACTTCAAATGCGAACACGTTTTAATAAATCGTTATCTTTATGAGGTCATAAATATCAAACATATATCGACAATAGATTAGATTAAGTTTAAGAATTGGTATTATTTTGTTACTATTTTGTACTTTTGGAAACATGGGCAAGTCTGTATTAATAAATAATAAATCGTAAATGAAAAAATTTTCGAAATATGTAGGAAAAATGGAATTATTGAGAAATATGTAAAAACATGTACTTATGGCAAAATATGTAAAAATATGTAAAATCAAATATAGCTCATTTTATCAAAAATCTTGTGAAACGAATTTATCACTTGCCGAAATTAGTTTATCATGTCTCAGAGAAAATATGTATTTACATATAAATCCGAGCCCTAGTGATCAGTATTGGAATTAGGAACTTCAGATTCACCTGTAAAATCAATTGCAATAGTTAAAGGTTCAAAAAAAAAAAAAATTACTAAATAAACATTTAGTGATCCCAAAGTTGGATCACTATTTAATAACTACAGACTATATTATTAATTAAAAATTAGGACATTAACATAGCCACATAGGTACTTACGCTGAAGACTAATCATTTAAAAATCGAACTTACCTTTTGAACAAAACAATTTCATTTGGTTTTTATTATTTGCACATTTCAACAATAATTCTCTTTTTATTTCTTGGCGTTTTTTCGAACCGGATTTATATACCTATGCGTTTTTTATTCATTATAAATCACAAGTTTATGTTTCGGTATATCGTAGGTATATGTACACTTAAAAAGTTAGGTACAAAGTATACTACTATACTGCATACAATTTATAAAAAAAACACAAATCTGAGATTGTAGACGCACTAGAAACATGAATATTTTAGTTTTTTAGATCACAAATGGCAAATAAGTAGGTACTAAAGAAAAAAATTAATAATTAAATTAACACAAGACGCACAATCAACGCACACGAATACACGATGAAAACTGTCGACTTCGGACTTGTTGACTTAATATTTGCAGAAAGATACGATAGTCGATAATCGGATAATGGATAACGAAAATACAATAATAATACATAGGCACATAGCGTCATTGTATTAAAAATAGATATTAAATACCCAATATTATTTCCGACAAATATTCGTGTTTCGTATCGCAGTAGGAACGTGCGGTGTTCGCGGTCCGCGGTCGGTCGGATATTTCGGTCTTTTATTACAATTATTAATATTTTATATTTATATACATATTACCTATATAATATTATTATGTTAAGACCTGTAAGCAGTGTAAGCAAATTGTTGACTTGTGGTAAACCGTGTTATACTGTTATTATCATATTGTTAAAAATAACAGTAATAATAATTTGTAGTTTTAATTTTCAATTTAAATTATTCCTAATTGGTAAATATTTTAGTCTACAAAAAAAATGTTGAGGCCCACGTGGGCCCCCGAAATAAACATAGAAGTGGGCCTACAGGGAAAATACCTTTTTCCCTATGGGCCTATCCACCCCTGATGTGTATTGTATGAAAGTTTTAGTATTAAATCCAACAAAATAGACCATATAAAAATGT
>NW_021771449.1:29631-31249 GCF_005508785.2 Acyrthosiphon pisum | reverse complement strand
TTTATTAGATTAAAAAATTGGTTAAGAAGCCGAATGACTGAGCAGATTTACAATAATTATGTCACCTATCTTCCCCACCCACTTTATAATCAAAAACTCTTGGTGTACACCACTGCAGTTCTGCAAGTAGGCCTACTTGTAACAACTATAATAAGTAATACATTTAGTATTGTATAGGTAACATAATTTATTTATTTAGAACGGATTCTATTTGAATAATAATAATAGATTGTTAGAAAGGATAATTAAATTTAAAAATATAATTAACATTATATATATGATATTATAATATACAATAAGCAATGATCGACGGCCGGAAATCGGTGGAAATAATTAAAAATAGCTAGATAAACCATAAAATAGTCAATACATGTACGGGAAATTTGTCAAAATGAAGTGCGATCGTTGGCCACTTCGTGGAACACTTCAACGTTCACTTCAACAATTAATTTGATTACTACAACAATTAATCAAAAACTTCAACAATTAATTTTATAACTTCAACAATTAATTTGATTACTACAACAATTAATCAAAAACTTCAACAATTAATCGAAAACTTCAACAATTAATCGAAAACTTCAACAATTAATTTGATTACTACAACAATTAATTTGATTACTACAACAATTAATCGAAAACTTCAACAATTAATCAAAAACTTCAACAATTAATCAAAAACTTCAACAATTAATCGAAAACTTCAACAATTAATCGAAAACTTCAACAATTAATCGAAAACTTCAACAATTAATCGAAAACTTCAACAATTAATTTGATTACTACAACAATTAATTGATAACTACAACAATTAATCAAAAACTTCAACAATTAATTGATTACTTCAACAATTAATTGATTACTTCAACAATTAATTGATTACTTCAACAATTAATTTGATTACTACAACAATTAATTGATTACTTCAACAATTAATTTGATTACTTCAACAATTAATTGATTACTACAACAATTAATTGATTACTTCAACAGTTAATTTGATTACTTCAACAATTAATCGAAAACTTCAACAATTAATCAAAAACTTCAACAATTAAATGATTACTACAACAATTAATTGATTACTTCAACAATTAATTGATTACTTCAACAATTAATTGATTACTACAACAATTAATTTGATTACTACAACAATTAATTGATTACTTCAACAGTTAATTTGATTACTTCAACAATTAATTTGATTACTACAACAATTAATTGATTACTTCAACAGTTAATTTGATTACTTCAACAATTAATCGAAAACTTCAACAATTAATTGATTACTTCAACAGTTAATTTGATTACTTCGACAATTAATCGAAAATTTCAACAATTAATTTTATTACTTCAACAATTAATCGAAAACTTCAACAATTAATTGATTACTTCAACAGTTAATTTGATTACTTCGACAATTAATCGAAAATTTCAACAATTAATTTTATTACTTCAACAATTAATCGAAAACTTCAACAATTAATTTTATTACTTCAACAATTAATCAAAAACTTCAACAATTAATTGATTACTTCAACAATTAATTAATTACTACAACAATTAATCCAAAACTTCAACAATTTATTGATTACTACAACAATTAAACGAAAACTTC
>NW_021771449.1:28173-29581 GCF_005508785.2 Acyrthosiphon pisum | reverse complement strand
AAAAAATGTTATGAGTAAAGTATGTTTAGTTAAAAATATTTATACATAACGAAGCATAAAGTTGTATACTTAAATAAGTTTTATTACATTTCGAGCACTTTTCGATGTAGGCGGATTGCCCGTTCGGGAATCGACTCTCACCCGAGATGACTGATAGCTAGACACTCAAACTCAGAATCCGTATTTCTGATTTCAACACAATCGAGAACCGGTCATACACGCCCGGGGGGGTCTGCGATCCGACGTAGTTGGATTGCCTACCTGACTAGCTACTTGCATACGAGCGACTTACACTCCCACTGCATCCGTTCGGGAATCGACTTTCACCCGAGATGACTGATAGCTAGACACTCAAACTTAGAATCCGAATTTCCGATTTCAACATACACACTCAAGAACCGGACATACACGCCCGGTGCATGGTCTGCGATCCGACGTAGTCGGATTGCCTACCTGACTAGCTACTTGCATACGAGCGACTTACACTCCCACTGCATCCGATCCGCCGCAAGCGGATTGTCCGTTCGGGAATCGACTTTCTCCCGAGAAGACTGATAGCTAGACATTCAAACTCAGAATACGAATTTCCGATTTCAACATACACACTCAAGAACTGGACATACACGCCCGGTGCATGGTCTGCGATCCGACGTAGTCGGATTGCCTACCTGACTAGCTACTTGCATACGAGCGACTTACACTCCCACTGCATCCGTTCGGGAATCGACTTTCACCCGAGATGACTGATAGCTAGACACTCAAACTTAGAATCCGAATTTCCGATTTCAACATACACACTCAAGAACCGGACATACACGCCCGGTGCATGGTCTGCGATCCGACGTAGTCGGATTGCCTACCTGACTAGCAACTTGCATACGAGCGACTTACACTCCCACTGCATCCGATCCGCCGCAAGCGGATTGTCCGTTCGGGAATCGAATTCCTCCCGAGAAGACTGATAGCTAGACATTCAAACTCAGAATACGAATTTCCGATTTCAACATACACACTCAAGAACTGGACATACACGCCCGGTGCATGGTCTGCGATCCGACGTAGTCGGATTGCCTACCTGACTAGCTACTTGCATACGAGCGACTTACACACCCACTGCATCCGTTCGGGAATCGACTTTCACCCGAGATGACTGATAGCTAGACACTCAAACTTAGAATCCGAATTTCCGATTTCAACATACACACTCAAAAACCGGACATACACGCCCGGTGCATGGTCTGCGATCCGACGTAGTCGGATTGCCTACCTGACTAGCTACTTGCATACGTGTGACTCAGACCCCCACTGCATCCGATCCGCCGCAGCGTATTGTCCGTTCGGGAATCGACTTTCACCCGAGATGACTGATAGCTAGACACTCAAACTCAGAATCCGAATTTCCGATTTC
>NW_021771449.1:22170-27195 GCF_005508785.2 Acyrthosiphon pisum | reverse complement strand
GAAACCCGTGGATATGTGGTTCGGTGTGTACACTTTAAAATTCGCGTTCACGAAATGTCAGTCGGTCGTCGTTCCAACGCACAAGTGCACAATTTTGTTTATTGTTTAATATTGTATAATATTCCATTATTGTTTGGTCCTTAATAACGTTGGTATATTGTTTAACGTAAACACAATTTTGCGTATTTAACACAATAAATATATTATTCAAACATACATTATAATAATGCAATCATAATAATAACGGTCAGATCATTGAATAAATTACAATTAAAGTCTAAACAGTGTGTAGATACATCAAATTATATACGATTACATCGATGTATATCGAATACCTATATTGGTTTACGTCGCTCCGTTGATACACAGCGTCACAGTTTAAGTAATGAAGTTTTGACCGAATTTGGCAACACAAATCGTTGCGTAGTAGGTTAGGCGTAGGTTTTCCAAACGTAGGTTGCTAGGTAGATCCGAGTTCAAATCCGTCGTACGCTCTTCCGGGCGGCGCCCGCTTCGTGAGTTTGAATAGCATGGCCGCCCGCAATCTCGAAATTTTTTGCATTTTTTTTTTCGATTTTTTTCACGATTCTTTTTATTTTAATATATATACACTACATGTTAGGTTAATATATTGTGTATCTATATTCTATATGTTATTAATTTTATTAGGAATTATAATTGCATATGGGATATACTAAAAAGCAGACCGGCAGACCAGCAGAGCGATAATACATGTTCGCGCCATTTACAGAGTGCAGACCACAAATTAAGATAGTACTATCTTAAATCGTGTGCAGACCACACGACGTCATACACCATTATCTTGATAAGAAAGTCCAGTGATACCCAAAACCAATTGCGTTTACTTCACAGATTTCTATGTGGTATAGAAGTCTGTGTTTTTGTTATACTTATCCTATATTGCCTATACCACCTAAAAAAAAGGGGTAAAATTATAGTGGATAGATCCGATTTGGTCGGCTCGTTCGGCTCCGAAGTCACCACTGAGCATGCGTAAAATATTACCGCAATTATGTTACCCCGTCACGCGCTATCTTTTTCATTCCTAACGAATGCGCAATAAATTCATAGGGGCCAAACGGCCCTACCAAATTGACTTCAAGCGCGGGGTGCGTCTACACGTCACATACCCACGAGAATAATATTATACAATCACAACAAAATAACTAAAATAGGTTTTTAAATATGTAATTTCGTCCAAATTTGTACTTAAAATTAGTATAAAAATAAACTCTGCTTATGGATTTTTTAGATTTTTTGGTAACAGAACTAAGGATTTTAATATTTTTCAAATGTCATTGTAACAATATAATACGAGCCTTGTATTAAATTTTCTAGTATTTTTACTCAACAAATAAAGTTTTATTGACATTCTTAGAAAAAAAAACTAATAAAATTGGAAACTGAAAATGTCCCAAGACAGTTCAAAACAAATCAGAATATTTTGAACATTTTATCATGTATAGAAAATGGAAATATAAACAACCAGTGAAAATGTCATGTATCTACGTCATTTGTTTTAAAGTTACACCAAGAACCAAAATTAATTTTCTCGAAAACAGATTTTGCGCAAAAATTCCCGTTTTTCCTAAATTTTTCTTTTGTTTTTCACGGCGCTTTTGAAAACTACTTGAAAAATTTTACATTTGAACCCCCAAAGTACAAACTATATTTACTTTCCTATTAGAAAAGATACTGTTGAAGAAAATCGAAGCACTTTTACTGTCCTAAAAGGTGATGACAGACACAAAAAAAAAAAATTTTAAAAAAACACACATCATTGTAAAATCAATACATTCATCGTTCCACTCAGAATCTAAAATATCATAGTAAATTGAAATAATTTGTTCTTTAATTTGTAACCTGACTATTTATTATAAACCTAGGTATATTTAGCTTTATGAATTCGGAATTCCACAGTATAGACCATATATTATATAACCATTTATTATCGCTTATCGACTTCAACCACAGACTATTTCAGTAATTCAGTAATTCCCATAGCCAAGGTAGAATCATTGATAAGTATTTATTTTATAGTCAATGGTAGAATAGTCTGGAAATGATTCGGTGGGTGGGTGGTGGGGAGCCGGGCTATACAATATTGTGAATTTACCTACTCTTTTCTCGACTTTCTCCCGGTGCGATTTTATATTCCATGGTTATATTTTATAGGTAAGTACCTAATTTCATACGTACGGTATAATATAGAATTGTCATTTCATTATTATTAATTGTACATACCAATGGAATTTGTTTGATGGAAATAAATAATTGTTAAATAGGTACCTAGTTATTATTATTATTATTACTTACTAGTAAGTTATTAGTGTAAAAGCGTAAACTGCAGTTATAAGTCACCTGAACACAATTTTACAGCCACAGGTATTATACAGTTTTAATAAATATTAATAATTACAATTTTTCCTCAATATAATTAATATATAGGGAATAGGTATAATATATTTGTTTTTCCAACCAAATTTTCAAAATGTTAAGCTGACTACAAAATTATAAATCATGGTAATTTCAGGTGGTTTTGGCTGTATTGTATTTGTAATGAATTGCAAAATAAATTCTACATATTTTTATGATGATAAACTAACTAAAAGCTCATTGAGATTAATCTTTTTGCGGTGGGACAGGTAAATTTAAATTTAAATAATAAATTACAAAGAAATAATTAGTTGAAATAAAATATAGATTATAGTACACCTAACTATACAAATATACATAAATTATAATATTTTAAGGTATGAACTCAGAACTTGTCAATATAAGTAATTTGTCGACTATACCTAAATTAATAAATAACACCTAAATACATAATAAGTAATGAAAATCATATATTATAATGCATTACAAAAATTAAAAATATTTTAATTAATTTTACATGATGAACAAACAAGTTAGTAGGTTCACTATGTATATTAATAAAAAATAATGTATCTAATTTTTATAGCCGTAATTGTAATCTACCTACCAAAGTTGTACTTCGTCATTTAAATTATTGAAATAATAAAGTATTCAAAAACCTATGATAAAAGTATAAAAAAAAAAAATTCATCGTTTTTAGTAGTTATTTTCATGCTATATTTTTATATAGCAGTTATAATTCAGAACATTAGACATAACACACATAACTACTTCAATATATTAGGTATATTATTAACACAAAAAAAAATTTAAAAATAAAAAATAGTGTGATTTCTTAATGAAAAAAGTTAATACAGTGTGCCTTGGTATTTAGTAGTTCAAACTAATCACTTTTTTGGAACCTACTCTACAATTGTTTTTATAGATAAAAATTAAAAAAATAAACTTATTACAGTCTACAAGATTGGCAAATGTATGAGTTTTCTGTTATATCACAAACATCAAGTCCCATACACTGTAGATGAAACCAATGATGCCCCATATTGCAATATACCCTTTCAATTGTTGTGATCTGGATTTTGGTTCTGTAGATCTGGGCATCCACTTTTATCACAAAATGATATATCTTTCCAGTAATTATTGGCAATACTTGTTAAATAATCCATTGGATCTTCATTACCAGGAAGCACATAACATGTCATTTGAGTGGAAATGTTAACACTACATTTATAAGGAAACATTTTCAGCTTTGTTTCATCAAATTTATAACTAATAGGTGGTTCTGTACCTCTTCTCATGTGATCAAGTATTTTATTTTTGATTAAGTTTTTATAAACAGGTAAATTGCATTGTAAGTGGTATTGATGATGGTTGTTATTTTTTTTAATTATTGTCTCTCCAAATAAACAGGCGTATATACCACAGTCATAACCATTAAATTGTTGGAATACCTTTGGTCCGTATATGGTAAAGCGTTTTTCATCAAAATCCTTACCAAAAAAATTATAATATAATTTAAATAATTTTATGGTGAATTTTATATCATCACGATTAACTGTATTTAAATTACTATCAAGAAACATAATAATATACAATTTTGTGAAAACAACAATAAGATAGCAGTGATTGAACTTGCAAACAGGTAATAAAATTATGTCATACTCAGGCACACGGTATGTTAAAAATTCTCTCAATCCAACTTTTAATAAGGCTGTTTCAGATTCATGATAGTGGCTTAAAATCATGTCATCACATGTAAAGAATGTAACAGATTTTTCATTATTGTTTTCTTCATGGCATAATATTGACAAATAAACCCCAATGACTGAACCGTATAATATAATTCAGTATTATCTTTAACACTATGTTCTGTATGATACAATGGCTCAAGATGTTTCTTATTGACATCCCGACCGCTAACTGAATGTATGCAGTTTATCATACTTCATCTCAAATGTATCTTTTTGTATAGTATAGAGCAACTTATTATTGATTGATAAAGATGGAACATTTGTGTGAGTTTTCGGAAACGTATGTCCATCATCACATATAATTATTTGTTTTTCCACAGGTATTTCACTATCAACAACATTACTACATATGGAGCTCAATTGAATAGTATCTATTATATCATCATTATAACGTTTTGGAGTTGAGTGAGTTCTGTATATTTTAGTTGAGGTTATTTCAATATCTTGCGGTTTTTGTATGAAACGCCTTTTATCAGAACCGCTGTTTGTTGCTGTTGGAATCATGAAAGATTTAACAGAAGATTTATTGGTGTCTTTTTCTGCATGAAATAACTCAGAGTCATCTGCTGCGTCAACAACTGCTACATTCTTTGGAACTTTTTTCCTCAAAATTTCTCAAAATGTTCATTGTTATATGATATAAATACATATTATATTTGTCTGTGCGTAAATTATTTCGTATGTTGTGTGCGGTAAAGCACGATTGTGCATAAAATGATTGAGCATAGAATACTTTATGCTGTTTCCACATTCACGAGGTCGAAATTTTGTAATTTATCATTTTCACGTATTATTACATCAATATTATTATTTTGATATCAGACGCGAGCCGTGAGCTGAGCGTAGCTTTATCGACATGTTATCGATTATTAAATTA
>NW_021771449.1:13660-21804 GCF_005508785.2 Acyrthosiphon pisum | reverse complement strand
TCTTTGATACACCGACAATTTGGCTCAATCGTATCGCAAAAAAGGTGTTTTATGCTCAATCGTGTCTCAGCCGTTGTGTGATGTGTTTTCACTTATAGCCGTTTGTCGTCGGGTCTGCCTACCTTATTTGCTGTAGCATATTGTCTGCGATCCGACTAAGTCGGATTGCCTACCTAGGTGGCTAACTTGAAAGTTATGTAATCGATTTTGACTTGCTAGACACTCCAACACGGTTTTTGACTTTACACTTTTTACATGAGAAAAAGCACCGGACATGCGACGGCACATACTACTCTATCCGCCGCAGGCGGATTGCTTATTTTTTTTTGTCTTAGACGGGTGATGACTGTTGTTTCTACATTATATTTATTTGTATTTATTTGTATTTTTATAATTATTGTGCGTTGTTAAAAAATAAATATTAATAAGTATGTCGGAATCTGAAAAATTGATGTGTGCATGTGGTAAAAGACGAGAAAACTTGAATTTAACCAATTGGCAAAGACACCTTGACAATTGTAAGAAACGAAAATTTATATAGAAATGGATACTGTTGATGCTAAGATGGAGACTGTCGATACTGAGATAGAGACTTTTGACATGTTTAGAAATGATCCAGCACATTTTGTTAAGTTGAAACATTTAACACCGGAAACTAGAAATTTAATATTAGAACTAGGTCCTTGTCAACCATTATCAAGTGATCTTCCAGGAAAGAGTTTTCCTAAAGATGTTACTAAAGAAAACAGAAGCTTTAAAGAAATATATTATTACCGGATTCTTCCTGACAAAACCAAATGTCTCCGTGATTGGCTGTCATATTCTCCAAGCACAAACAAAATATATTGCATGCATTGTTTTTTATTTGGGACAAATCTACACAGAAATCTGGAGAAATCGTGGACAAAAAATGGATTTGACTCATGGAAAAATTTGTCATCCGGAATAGAGTATCATGAACTTACAAATGATCACGTAAATGCCACATTAAAGTATAAAAACATTTAAGTATTTAAGTCGAAAAACTTTACCTCCAATTTTACCTAGTTTGGAATACCAGCGTAAAATTGAAATCGCAATGAATCGACAAGTTGTAAATGAGATTATAGACATCGTTTTATACTTAGCAAGACACAATCTAGCTTTTCGAGGTCATAGAGATAACTGGTCAGTAAGTTCGCCTGGTGGTAATTTCAAAGACTTGGTTATTTTAATAGCTAAAAATTCAGCTCCATTATCTGAACATTTAAATAATATTAAACTAAAAAAAAAGTCAAATTTCTTTTGTTACCTGGGAAAGACAGAATCAGTTAATAGATTTAATATCTCAGGATATTTCCGCTCAAATTCAACAAGCAGTTGTTCAATCAAATATGTTTAGTATATCCATTGATTCAACTTTCGATGCTTCACGTCGCGAACAAGTATCATTTGTTGTTAGATTTGTTGACGATAAATTTGGGTTAGTTCACGAAAAAGTCATTGCTATTAAAGAGTCACCTGTTACAACTGGAAAAGACTTGTACAGCTTATTTGTTGCTATTATGGAAAAAGAAAAACTTAATTGGAAAGATTGCCTTATTGGTCAGTCTTACGATGGTGCTTCAAACATGCGAGGAAATTACAAAGGCTTACAAGCACATATAAAAAGAGAATGTCCACAAGCTTTGTATGTATGGTGTCATGCCCACCGACTAGCCTTAGTAGTCAAACAAGCTGTATCCTGTGACTCAAATTCAAGATACTTATTTGGAAACTTAGAAAGTCTATATGTCTTATTATGGTGTTCCAAAAAAAGAGCAGCGACATTTAGAGAAACTCAAAAAAAAACACTGACTTAACATACACCCAACAGCACGCTATTAAACAATTAAACGAGTCTGTACAACACGTTGGAATTCCCATTCAGCAGCTTTGAATGTGGTTATGAAGTTCCATTATGCAGTTCTACAAACACTGGAAGAAATAAAAAATCTTGAAGGAGTTACTGATGCAACCGTTGGTGCCACCTGTAGTGGTCTTATAGATTATTTTACATTACAAAGATTTTTATTAACTGCTTTCACATTCAAAAAACTATTCGACATATTAGAAGTAGTTACAAGACAATTCCAAACACATGATATGGATATTTTATTGGCAACAAGTATCGTAACTAAAACAATTGATGCAATTAGAAAATTGAGAGCAAATAATTCATTTGAGGAAATTATAAAATTAACAGATAACTTTATCGATGAAAGTGACACAGATTTTACACCATTAAAAAACATCAGACTAAGGCGTGTACCAAAGAAAGCAGGTATTATATTATTTATTTCAATTTTACAATGTTATGTAATTTACTAAAAAATAAAATAAATGTATTTTATACATCAACATTTATTAAATATTTTCCAGATTTAATTATTTATTAGTTATTTTTAGTGAATATAACAACTAATTGTATTTTATTAATTACTTAGATGAACTAACGCAAGATAATCCTATTGTATGTCCAACTAAAAAGTTTGAGGTAGAAACATACAATGCAGCAATAGACGTGACTCTAAATGAATTAAGTGACCGGTTTGAAACCACAAATATTGGACCATTAATAGACATTGCATTGCTCTCATATCGTAGAGTACAAGAAGTGCACAATGATCCATCAATGCTACCAAAAGACGCATTTATAGAATTATGTAAAGTTTATTCCAAAATTAATAGGGATTGTTTGATTTCAGAATACTTGCAGTTTTGTAGGAATTTCAATGAATTTGAGAATAACTTAAATTTACCAGAGGTTTTACATAATGTGTGTAATAATGATTCAAGCAATGATGAAGGTGATAATGATGATAACAACATTGAACTAAATACGTATGATGATTTAAATGAAACTGAAAACGATCAAAGAGTAATTAAAAACATTGGAAGTACAAAAAAATTGTTTGAAATGTTTTGTTTAGCTGGCTTAACCAGTTGTTTTCCAAATTTATATGTGGCATTAAAAATATCAGTGACTCTTCCAATTTCAAGTTGTAGTGTAGAGCGTTCATTTTCAAAGTTAAAGCTTATTAAATCTAAACTTCGAACTTCCATGCTACAAGATAGGTTGGAAAACTTAATGAAGATCAGTTGTGAAAAAGATACAGATCCAGTAGTAGACAATATAATTTTATCACTAGCAGGAAAGAGTTCCCGCTTATGTAAAGCCTTAGTGTATTAATTACTTTATTAATATTTACACATGTGAACATGTCAATGTATGTTATATTATGCATGTAAATGGGATATTATTTAATATTAATGTATGTCTGTGACGTTTGTGTATAACTATTAGTTATTATAGTTATGCTAATTATATATTTTAAATGACCAAATGTTTTATTTTTCTTATCATAAATAAATTACTACTTAATTATAGTACCTAAAATCTGTAATTTCTGTTTAATTAATAATTATTATGAATTTATATAATTAATAATTAACAATAAGTCTGTTACGCTTATGACAGTATGTAATTATTTAAAGTAATAAATATAAAAATGTAAGCATTGAATTAGAGATTAAATATTTGTATTTAATTACCATTATTTGTCTGTTGTAATGCATAATGTAGTTTTATAAATTTTTTGTATTAAGGTATACCTATAGGCTATATTAACTTCCTCCTAGAATGCAACTAAGAAATAATAATTAACTTAAATAGGTATTTTGGTTTGGTGGGTGGGTGGGTTGTCAAATATGATTTGCCCTACATATATTTTTATATTTCGGCGCCCCTGAGTCTGTCAATGCTAACATTGTTAGTAAATATGTTACGCGTTGACAGTCCACCGAAAAAAAGGAAATTATGTCCTCATCATTTGTATACTGATTATTACATTATATCGAAGAAGGCGATGCGTTTGTTTAATTAGTAAACGTTGACGGCATTGTTTTATCGCGTACAGCGTAAAAATCACTTTTCTTTCACTTTTGTCTTTTTGTTTTTCTTGACACTTTCTAAAATTACTTCGAATAAGGAATTTTCAATTTTGAACGTGTTTATCGTCACTGCATATACACGATAACAGTCCGATGGTTTATCGACAGCAGCGGTGGCAGTGTTAATTTAATATATAAATATTACATAAGTTTATTACTATGATATTGTCTTGATTGGTAAATGATAATGTGTGAAATGTTATCGAAATAGTAAACTATTTAAAATTATTGTGATTTTATGAAGTGGATATATGTATATTATAATATATATTAAATAAATATACATTGTTTTGAAGATGTACCTTATATATTTACTAGATCCGTATACAATTTATAAATTATTATTCTATAGTTTAGTAAAGAAAATTTAAAATCTACGAGATAAAAAAAAAATTAATCCTAGAATCCGGATGACTTTCAAATGCATCCATCGCAGTCTTACTGATATCGTCATCGGATACCGCATTCGAAGGTTTAACATATTGGATCAAAGGTCTAGCCTGGTCATTAGGTGTGTAAATCAGGGGCTATTTCATTGATAAAAATTAATCAAAAATTAATATAATTTCCTACACAAGAGAAGAATATTAAATCACTTTAGAAGAAAATATAGATTTACATATGCCCCATTTTTTTGGGGTAAATGTAAACAATGATTTTACATTCCATGAGTGAAATAGAATCTGGATCTGGGGTATATGAAAACAACTTTTCATAGCTTTTGTTTTATGTTTTGATTTGCCCCAAATATTGCTCGACCGGGGCAAATAAAAACAATGTATAATCTTCAATGAAAAATGCATAGGGCAATAATTGTACATTTCTAAAAAAAAACTTTAATTAAAAATTAAATGATTTCTTTTTTATTTAGTTATAAAATAAAAACTGTCAGTATCTTACTGTAGGTATATTAGTAAATATAATAATTTTAGTAACACATCAAACTTACATAGGTTAGGTTAGGCATCACTTTATAAAAATATTTAACAATAAACATTTCTTATATTGAAATTAGTATAGTTAAACAAGTTAAGTAGGTATGAAGCTACTAAAATAACAATTCTGAACAAAACAATAAATACCTAAAGGTATCTTTAAAAAAACATATTTTATACTTAAGTGTAATATTAAAATTGCAGTATTTTGCAGTATTAGAAAAGTAAGTTAAGGGACGGCCCCTTAAGTATAAACCTAAAACAATATATAATAGATAACAGTATTTTAAATAAATTTAAATTGCACTTAGGTATGTAGTTATCATTCTTTTTCATTAACTTTAACATAACTAGGAAATTTGTACATCATTTTTTGCCCTTTCATTATCATGTGTGGAACTGGAAATATTGCTATTATCATTTCCAAATCAATAGTTGTTAAGTCATTTTCTTTGATTGATCACCAACATAGTTTTCTTTTTTTAATCCTTTTGCTACAATTTCTCCATCTTCATCATCAACACTTTCAACTACACAAACATAATATTTAAAATATTCCTTTTTACGGATGCCTCCAACAAAATCAACTAATAAAAATGTGCCTGGAAGGACAAGTGACCACTGTGGTTGTTGACACTCAACTTCTTCCTTATCAATATCAAATGGATTATCATTCACATCATATAATGAGTCTGATGAAATGCATTTTTCTTCATCTTCTTCGTCTTCACTAATATATGTTTTGTTATTGCCATTTATGGTTGTCTAATATTTATATTTTTCTTTGAACTACCGCGTTTTGCAGTTGGCTTTTTATAATTTTTCTTAGATTGTGCTTCTTCTAAAACTTCTGAAGTTGTTAGCACTTCTCCATAGCTGGCTACTTTCAATCGTGGATCGTCAATCTATGTTATATGTAATGTGTTCATTTGATGTATTTATGCTGTCGATATCTTGTTTATTTTGAATATATGATGTTATTTGATTAGTAGGGCTTTCACTGAAAGAAGTAGATTGAGAATTTAAATTACTTTCTTCAGAATTTTCACCATTTATACTTTCTTGCGGGAGTAGTTGTGAATCTGTGTTTGATTTATGTTCTAAATTTTGCCAATAATGTGCAAGATCTATTGGATCGAAATAACTTTCTGGAAATTTAGATTTATCAATTGGAAGTAAACCTGTAGAAATAAATCCAGACCTAACCTGTAGAAATAAATTCATTCCAGTTTCTGAAAACTTGCCTTTTGTAGTAATCCTACCTTTACCAATTTGTTGTTTGCCAAACCTAATCATTAGCTTATTCCACTCTGTTTTCAGAGGTCCGAAAACACACTTATCCAATGACTGCAATCTGTCAGTTAAATGGCTTGGAAACTTAACTATGACTATGTTGTTTTCAATTGCTAATTTTAAAATGCGTAAGCTTATATGAGAGCAATGTCCATCAAAAAGCAATAAAGCAGTTTGGTTGACTAAATTTTTTGCAAGTCGCAATGTCTCAATATGTCTCACTAACATTTTTTCAAACCAATTGAAGAACAGTGGTTCTTCCATCCACCCATTTTTTTATACAGCGTATAAAGTACCTGGGTAAGACTTATCTGATGTCCAACGCGCTTGGACAGCACCTCTTTTAAACACAATAAATGGAGGTAAAAATAGGACCCACTAGCAGATATACAAACCAAAACGGATATAGATTCTCGTCGTGAACCTCCAGATACTCGGTTTAGAGCTTTACTTTTTTCTCCTAAAGCTCTTAATTTTGTTGGGTCATTTAAGAAACCGCTTTAAACACATTTAAATACAAAATCACAATTAGTTATTTTATTTTTAGTATAAGCCTCTTCAAGTTTTCATATAAATTATATATAATATCGGGTTTTCTCGCGTCTTTTCTCAATTTTTGTAACTGTTCCAGTTTATTGAATGACAGAAACGGATGGCGTTTCATGAAACAATAATACCCATCGCCCCCTGGTTTGGTATCTTTGAAGGGGGGTTTTATATTATTAATGGTAACATATTCACTCACTAACTCTTTGAGTTCATCTTTGTCGCACGGCTGACCCATCTGAGCTCTAGATGTTATACATTTTTCAATGAGTTCTTCATATTCATCTGACAATGTTTTTGAGCGGCTAATTCTTCTACAATTTATTACGGTTACCCGTCCCTTTATTCTTTGAAAAATTACAGATATAGGTACTTTGAACTCCTCTGACGCTTGTTTGTAAGTATAAGTCCCACTTTTCATAGCATTTACTGCTCTTTCTATGTCCATAACACTATACTTAGGATAAGGTCGTTTTCGTACATAGTTCCGGACCCTAAACAAGATACATTGTTACTAATAAAAATACTAATACCGAAAAAAAATAAAAAATATTTACCGTTTACATTTACCACAATAAATAATTTACATTTACTTCACAACTTAATTCTTAGGGGTATATGTAAAAATACACTCGCATTATCCGGGGAAATGTAAAAAGTGTAGTTTAATGAGCGTATAAATAATATTTACTTAATAAAAAATAATTTGGTAAAAACTCCATGATTGTACTTACATTATTGTGGAATGTACACCCAGTTGAAAATTGTACTTTATGACAAATGATTTTTAAAAAAGGCGTGAATTCTGAAAACGAATATTATCACATAACCTCAAAATGTTATAACTTTTATTGATTCACCATATCAATATACGTTCATACCTTCATGATATTGATATGAAATATGTTAAAAATGATTGGTTAATTTTCTATGATTATTATTTACAAATCATAGACATATAAAACAACTAGATAGCCGACTATATATTACATTGCAATAAGAATGTTGAAGTCGGGCCGCCATATGCCAACAGGGCAATATTTACATAATAACTCAATAGATAAGACACTGATATCTGATAATAAATCAATATATACCAATAATATCAATCATGCGATTTTGTAAACATTGCCCTGTTGGCATATGGCGGTTGACTTCAATATTATCCTGTAGTCGGCTATCTAGTTGTTTTAAATGTCTATGTTACAAATACTCCGATTTACAATTACCCCATTTGACCCTATGCATGAACGATTCCTTTCTAAAATAATTAAATTATTTTTAATTAATAATAAAAATTATTTAATTAAATATAAATATACACCACATACGTTTTTCATATTATGTACGATCAGATCTGTAACTTATTAATTATTATAACTATTGGTGTGTTTAGTC
>NW_021771449.1:13381-13560 GCF_005508785.2 Acyrthosiphon pisum | reverse complement strand
ACTTCATTATTTGTATACCAAAATGGATAATACCTACTTAATTAATTGAATTAACTCATTAATATTCCATAATATGCACATTGGTTAACATTAAAAAACAAATCATTAGATAGTTATTATTACTGATAATACGGGTAAGCAAGTGACGTATTGTGTGGACTTGGACAAAATCTCGACTT
>NW_021771449.1:4840-13331 GCF_005508785.2 Acyrthosiphon pisum | reverse complement strand
GTTTTTTATGGGTCGACTTAGCCCCGCGCGTTTCAGCTTGTATAATATATAGCTATAAGCTGTAATATATATATTTTTTTATTATCATAACAAATTCAGTATACCTATTGTTGTTATTATACGCGCACGTCGACGGCTATGCGAGATAAATACGTTTTTAATGATGCAACAAATTTATATTTTCAGGAAGTCCGTATAGGTATAGGTACCTTTATAGTGTTAAAACTGTATAATGCGGTGTATTACGGTAGACGTAGATAGATATATCATTGTAAATTATGTACCACAATACGAATGCATATCGGTCGCGTGCGCTTTGGTATAAATGCAGACTGTGTCATTTGCAACGCGACTGATCGCCGGACCATAAACCGCGGAGGGCCATTATATAGGTATTATATTTTACCTATGCTGCGAAGAAAAAGCGGTTAACCGGCTGTGTATCGGTATAGGTACAGTTGATTTCGTCTCTATAGGCTATATATAACGATTACAGATTATAATAGGTACACATTGTAAATTGTAATATATATATTATAGGTAGGTATAATAACTATCGCGTGTATATCATATTTGCTACCACCGCGATCGCGGACAACGAACATTACATTATTATATATTGCGTATATTATCATACATTTATATATATTATGATGTATCATAATATTGTATACCTACCTACGTCATAAATTCGTAGTACAAAGCGAAAATCGCGTGTTTTTCGGAATAAAATGCAGTTCGTAAATAATAATATGTGTACATATTATTATAATAAATGCGGTTAGCGGTTACAGTGGCCGTGATATTTTGATGATATATTATGTTATTCTTTCGATGCATATTTCGTACCTATATGCACTCTCTCCCTTGTCATTTGAACGTATTTTATCTACGTTTTTTTAAATTTACATTGAGTATCTGTAGTCAAATCTATTAACATTAAAAACACTTATAAATTTAAATTATACACGATATAGCCATATAGGTTAGGCTATTAAAATTATATTAAAATAGTTTCATTAATACGAATATTAATATAAGAGTTTTTTTTTTATACCAAACTAATTTGTTAATGCGATTAAAAACGCCTTTCTTGCGTTTCAAGTGAAACTAACTTTTTTTACAGACCTAAAATTTGGCATAACATGAATTAACACTACCGTCTATTAAGTAAAACGCTATAATAACAATAAAAATGCTTATTAACATATACTAACATTTTTGACAAACTAAAATTGGCTCATTTTATGCTTTTGTAAGTAACAAATTGTTTTATTTATGTATTATACATGTGCTAATATAACAGTAGTATTACTATAATAACATTTAAAATAAGCTATAACGTTAAATGTTTATTTCTTGCTTATACTAAAAATGTACCTCAGCGAATTTCCTTTGAACACTAATAATTTCGATAGTTATAATAAAGGGCATACCACATACGCACAAATAGTTTCAAGAAACGAAGGAGAATATATTTTATGTTCAAAGAATTTTTAGTGAATATTATGAATTTTGTAAAAAATACCATAGTAGGTACCTACGCGATTTATTCGCAACTGCTTCAAATGTTTTAACAAATCCCGCATAAAAACGATTTATCCAACAAACTTAAATATTTTATCATTATTTACTTGAAAAAAAAAATGTAATAAAAGTTCATATGAACTTTATCGACACGATGAGTTTTTATTGAAGTAAGCATTTAAAGGCTCTTTGGATAATGTTTTATTCTATGCAACATTCAGGGACAAGAATAAGGGATTGCCGCGGTACGCTGTTAGATCGATTTCATTGTATGCAAGTGCAGGGGTTCACATTGCCGATAATTCTATCGTTAGGTTAAAGGTCAAAGAAGCCATTTGAATAAAACAATTTTTTTTTCGATTTTCAAACTTTGTTGGTGTATTGTGGTTAATATCCGGTCAGTGTTGATTGATGTTTTACGATCATGTACAATGTACATATTATATTATATTATATAGATATATCATTTTTGAATAGACATGGTTATGAGAAACTATACGATTGGAAATTATGATAAGTATATTATAATATAATATTAAATTATTACACAATTTATATATACATTATAATATATAATAAGATCATAAACGGCTATACATAATGATTATTTAAATTTATAATTGTGTTACAGAAAGTAGGTATATTTTTTATAAATATAAATCAGCTCGTTATACGGGTGTAAGTATACGTTTATATTATGTGCATAATGCTCAATATTTTGTTTAATTGGCGTTATAATCATCGGGTATTCGTTTGAAGTGTGTGGCCAGTGTGGGAATCATAATGATATTTCATTATGAATAATAATATTTAAAAAAAGGTTTACCGTTAATTGGACCATGGAATAATATAATTAGGTAATTATATTGGTTTGCGTTCAATATATATACTGGTATATAATATAGGTATTACAGGTACATACCACATATTACCGTATACAGCTGGCGTGTTATCGACATAGAAACACGCCGTTATAGGTTAGATGTGTTCTCAATGATACGTAGTCTTTTTACATTACAATAAACTGTCTAAAATTTAAATGTTAAAAGATGCAAACGGTTCATAATAATAATTTATGTAAATGTTCATGAATATAGTTTTATATTTTTCACCAGTCTCTTATATAGTCTATAATAATATAATATAATTTTATCTATAATATCAATGATAATATATATGCATAAATAATAGGTAGTTATTACATTCAAACTAAACTAACATTAGGTTTTTGTGGTATTACGTGCAAAAAGGAAATAGGTAGGCAGGTACCTCGTTATTGACGATTAAAAAACTAAAGTTGAAAAACAAAACAAATTATAAGCCAGAATTGTTACCTATTTACTGTCACGAATAAGTGTTTAGTTTTGTAATATTGAAAATGTTGATTAAGAATAAGTGCTACCTATATACTTATAATATTATCATACATTTTTAAAACATACCTAACCTACTCATAAGAGGATAACGATTATGTGACATGCTTAGATTTATTCACATTAATTAAGAAAAAACCATTTTAAAATCGTTTTCAATTTATAACTGTCTTATATTGATTATAAATATTTATATTGTTGGTTAAAGTAATCGTTTCATTTAAAATAATCGTAATTAATTCAGAAAGCATAAAAAAATATGGTGGAAAAATAATCATTAGTTTAATTATTTATTACATCGTTATAATTGTAAAAATTAATATTATTTTTATATTTCTTTGGAAATTTAAATGTTGAACAGGCCTCATTATTCATTTTCTTACAATATAAATATGTTTTAAATTGTAAATTGTGATTATAACATGTTCATTGTTATACAACATGTCCTATATTCAAGCAATATTATATTATAAATTATTTCTACCTACATTAACTTATAACAAGTTTTGTTATTATTGATGACTGTAAAATACATAAATATTAATTAAAAATTGTATTTATATGATAAGATTATACTTATACAAAATGCTAGTAAGAAAAATATTAGGTAATAATAATTTTTTAATAGGTTTTTTAATAATAAAATAACCTAACAGGTGGTATGGGTAGGTACTTGTATTATTTTTATTTCTCTTAAAAAACGTGTTATTAAACTTTAATCTTTGAAGTCTTGTGTGTTCACGATCGAATAAAAAAACTAAAATCTACTAAGTACCTTTAGTACCTTATTAATCCTAACCTAACCCTTTAGTACATATTAAATATCAGTACTACAGCACTCGTTTTATATCCAACCAAAATGCTATTCAACTACGTATTTTGAAACAACTTTTATTGATGGTTTAAGTGCAACCATAATATAATACCGTATTATTATTCTGGAAACAGCTTCATTTCCTGTATAGGTATAATAGTCTCTGTAAAAATACACCGAATGAAAATAATTTTGTTTTTAGGATCACGCGTGGGGCTGATAAGTGACTGCAATGATGTGTTTTATTTGACAAATTGATCCACGTTGTTCTACACCATTTATTTTATTCATGTACTACATAATTTATTAAATGGGGGGGAGGGGGGGGGGTTATGAAACATTGGTTTTTATTTGTTTTACTTTATCGTGTTAGTGTTACGCGCGTTATGGATATTATATTATATTATGTCGATCTTAAAAACGACAAGTTGTTCGTGGCACGTGTAGAATAAAAATAAATACTAAATCGTCTAAATCAATATAAGGTATAATAACCAACTGGTCTTATCAGTTAAGTAACACGACTGCCTACGCAATGACTTGAAACAAGTTGACAGGAAAATTCAGATAATTTATCATCGTAATTGATATTCATTTCCACGGTTTTATTCTTGGCATTATTTTTTGGTTGCCTTGATAAAAAAAAAAAAAACGTAAATATGTTCTATAGGTTGTTCAGTGTACCTACGTATATAAATTGTGATTCCCATTGAAACACCATATTCATACAACAGGCATATGTGTTGCGTATTATTATTCTTATAAACATTATTACATTACTTTAATTGCCTATTAATACATTAATTATTAATTAATATATCTAGGCCTCAAACCTATTCGTGACAACGTGTTTTTGTCAAATAAATTATATTTTCTTTATTTTTTTTTTTCAGAAAACATATCATCTTCCCACAATATAATCATCAGAGTAAAACGTACTGTTAGCAATGATCAAATCTCGAAGCCATAATATATTTTTACATATTTGTAGGCATATGTCATGCTTTATAGTTTATAGGTATAGCGTATAGACTGATTTTTTTTAACGGTTAATCTCATTATGCCAGCGTTTAAAAAAATGTATGTTGGCATCCAAAAAATAATAAAAATTATAAAATTATAATTGATATAAAATAGGTAGTATTTTTTTATTTTAAAATATTGTGTTTATGACGACATTTTGTAAATTTTTTTTAAAAAAACGATCACTCAGTATAATTATAAATCATAACTTACTGAGCAATATACCTAAAATTTTAATTTATTTGTAATAATATATGAAAAGTTTGGGTTTTTATATTTAAAAAAAAATTGCCAAGGAGTAATTTTTTTTTACGTAATGTAGCCTTATATGATTTTGTCACATAACATCACTGTCGGTCACTGATCTCTCTTCTCTTTCCCTCATTGTTCACGCGCTCACAGACTAATTTACTAACGGCATAGTTAAATATATTTTATAGCTTCCGCGTGTCAATTATTATAAACAGTATTGTTATCGTGCTCTTAAAACCGGGGAAATGATTTTTACGTATTAAATCACATACCATTATCTCCCCTGCACATACAATTAATATATACCTAATTATATTATATTGTGATCGCTATTCGCTTAGCTCGTCATAATTTGATTGGCCTTTTTTACGTCTGTTAGATACACATCATTGTGTAATATAGTATCTTAAATCCGAGATTGTGATATTAGCATAATGTATTAGTAATATTTGCGCCTTTCTGTAGACGAGCATAAAATTAATCCAAGACTATTATTTAAAAATACTTAACCCATGTGGCCAAGTATATTTTGAAGAACGGTTATGTTATGCTAGAAAGTGCTAAAAGTGTATTTTTATATTCAATTCTAAAAATATTGTCTATAAACGCTTGGACCAGATTTTAATATTTTTACTTACGATTTATTTACCACAAATAAATTAAAATGGTAATTTTATTATTCGTACATACTTACCTTTAATATAGACACCTATATAAACATTAACAATGTACATTTTAGACTTTTTAATATACCTATTTGCACACAGATCAATTGATTTTAGAAAACATTTACTGGCATAAAAATACAACAGAAATTAAATATCAAATACATTATCATGAAACAAAAAATATCTTACTTGGTTCATATTATATACGTACCTATATATATATTATACAAGCTAATACTCGTATATGGTTAGAATTATTTAGTATTAATATTTACTATTTAATATAAGTTCATGAAGTTAATTGTATGGACTGTAATGAAGGTCAGTTATTTAAACAAAATATATACTTAAGTATACCAAAACTCTCGCATGAAAATTTACGAATATTTTTTATATAAATATACGTTATTTATTTTAATATAGTATAAATATTAAATGGGTTATAAATGGAAATTGATCATAAAATAAAGCTTCTGTATTAAAATTAATTTATGGGGATTGTATTGAAATTATTTAACAATATTACGTTGTAATAAATTTAAAACCATCAAGTTTTATAAAATAAACAAGTATTATGTAAACATAAATAATAAATAATAATATTATTAAACTTAAAAGGCTTGATGATAAAAATTTGTGCGATCGACAAATAAAAAGAGGCGAGTAGGTAATCAGATGCATTTCGTGTTGTTAGCATTGTTATTATTAATGGCGACAGTTTCGGGTGATCCTCAAATGAAAATGAAATTGCGATAATATAGCAAATATATTTACCTATATACTTATTTACAATTTATTTAAAAAAATTGTATCAGACATGAACTACTTGAAATCCGTTCATCGATCGTTTTAACGTATATATCATTTTAATATTTAGCATGTACTACGTGTACATTATTAATTTAAAATCATGTAATTTCGGATTAAATCGTATTTACAATTTTCAATATAGATGTAGACACTTAGTCTTGTGTATTAATGGATATATTTCTATGCATTTCAATGAGCTAATAAATATCTTACAGTTGTATTCATATTTGATTTGCACTGGTTAGTTGAACTTTTGAATATTTCCTTATATTATGTTCCGTTAAATTTAATTATATCGAAAAATGTATGTTTATAAACACAGTTATAATACAACGAAAATTAAATTGAAGAAGTGAATAAGCATGCAATAAATTGCAAGGCATGGGTATGTCAGGTATGTGTGTGTTAATATTATTTTCTGATACATTTTTTTGTTCAGAAATTTAAAATCTATGAATTTTCTTCTATTTCATAGTCAACAATGCTTTCATTTAAATTTTTTATTTGATAAGTTACTAACACGTTACTAGTAAATTATGCAAACTACACTGTAAAATAAGTCCGGTTCAACATAATATAATGTGATTTGTGTTTGAGTCGTCTTAAATTAAAAACTTCTTTCAGTTTTTCTGAATAGAACATAGGTATATCTTCATCATCATGATTTTCTCACATTGTCTTACCTAATTGTGTACCGAAAATACTAATATTTTCTTCTTAATCTTTAGTTTTTAAGGCTAACGAATATATTTCATAAACAATACAAATTTAACGTTTTTGATCCCTATTTAAATACAGTATTTTTTATATAAAAGATACTATTATTTATTTTATATTGGCAAAAAAAAATGTTTAACACAATATAATATTAATATAAGTAATAGGTATAATATTCAAGTTTTTATTATTATAATTAATATTTAAGAGAAAAATGTTTAGCGTTTGGCTTATGACAGCCAAGTGGTTTCAATGCGTACGTCATGTTATTGTTGATAAAATTAATTAGTGACTGGGATCGTCATAAATTTATTTCACTTAGTAATCATTGTCCCTGCAGTTTTAATAAACCTCCTTGGAGTGATTTTATAGTTACGTAGGTAGTACATATTCGAAATAATATTTTATGAAATATATTATGGATTGCTACAATTCTAATTTTTAAAATATTTTTTAATATCTGTATTATATATACACATAATTTCGTTTTAAAGTGTAACTAAAAACAGTTATTTGTAACATTAAAATGTATTGTGTTGTCAATACTTGTATTATATTTGTAACAATAGTACTTTACGTATAGGCTCATATTAAAATTTTGATTTTACAAAACAAAAATATAACTCTTAAGGTTGACGAAATTTATTTAATTAGAAATTTACGTTCTGAAGATTAAAACAAAATAGTGAAAATAGTCAGTGCTGAATCTAAGATTGTTTTCTTTAAGGTGTGAAAATCAAAAGTTTAATAAAATAGGAACTCAGACTTCTGATTTTTAATTTATATTACATTAAATGTATTTAAAAATGTCAAGCATCTATTTTTTTTTAAGAAGTTTAAAGTATAAAAGTTCAAGGTGCTGTGGACTCCTTTTTTTGATCCACTACTGAAAGTTGTTTATTATAAAGTGTTTGAAATTGTTTGTACATTTTTGTAAAAATCTTCAATATACATAATGCGACTAATACTATTATACTAATAATAATTGTAAAAGAAATAATAAAGCACTTTTAAAATGTAACTTATAATGTGAAATGTCTGAACGATAACAATCGAAGCAATACTCTACTAAAGACATTGATTGATGTATCTGCGAAACTAAACATACAATGGAACATAGAAATATCAACTATACTGACCCTAGACTATGCCAGAATGTATATAAGTATTAGAGGTGTATTATTGACCTATAGCCTTCAACATTTTGCTGCTTTAACTCTTTATAGAATTGTATTACAGAAATTAAAATTGAGTAGCATTAATTTTGCATATAATACAAATATAACATAATATTTTGTGTAGGTATT
>NW_021771449.1:2033-4790 GCF_005508785.2 Acyrthosiphon pisum | reverse complement strand
AATTATTTTTACCATGATAATAGGCTTTTATTTTTTACCATATTCATCGTGAAAAAAGCGCATACCCATGAATATTTTTTAGCAATATATCGCTGATATAGACTGATTGTAATAAGTCATAACTGATAAGGTTCAAAATTTAAACTAATGCATTTAGATTTTTTTTATCATACAATACTTACAAAAACTAACAATCATTATACAAATAATAGTACTTATCTTATTTTTTTTATGAACACAAATATAAAATACAGTAGTAAAAAACGTTTATTAGATTACTTTATATTATACAATCTTTAGTGCCTAATTATGTTTATTTTTTTTATAATTTCTAACTATATTCAAATATTATTTATTGGATTTTATAAAAACAAGACGATAAAAAGCATTATTATGATTTTTTAAAAGTGATCGTTATGCCTTTTTTTTCTATTTTGTATCTGTGTATTTTGTAATAAAGTAATTTTAAGTATTTATTCAAAAGAGTATATAATTTTTTTAATTAATAATAACTCTTTTTGTATGTATTTGTTGAAAATTAGGTATATATTTTACTATTATAGTATAATTTAAAGAATATAATTGCATATATTGACGTTTTTAAATGCATATTTTAATGAAATTTCGGTAATTTACATCCGATCTCTAATTATAATCAATCAATTGTAAAATAAATTTGAGTAATTAAAAAGTTCATAATATTATACAAACTATTATGGTGTTGATTTATTTCGTTTTCAATAATAAAAAAATTATTACATTTCAAAGCTAATTCAAATACCATATCATATTAATAACTTTGGTGCAATTTATAAGGTGTCATATTTTAAAACACTTCAAGTAAATATTTTAGTTAGAATAATTAGTAAGCTCGATATCAAAATCGACAATTCGTTGTTCAAATAACATAGGAATTTTATAGAATTGAAGCTGTTTTAACCAAGATAATAATTTTGTTTTAAAAAATTAAAATGAAGTAAAAATATGATATTAATCTGAACTTTAATTAATAATTTAAATAATATAATTTAAAATGTTGCCTGGTTTGATTGGTGCTATAAAAGAAGCTGTAAGGAAATTATGATCACACGGCGTTTTAAATAGGCTATTTTACTACACTACTGTCGTAAGCTCGTGTTTTTTTATGTACATAAAAGTACATTTATAATCAGTGGCTTGCCCAGGGGGAAAGGTTAGACGTTATATCCCCCACATTTTCCGATAAATCCGCTTATTGGTGCCTTTGGTACTATCCCTACACTTAATTTTAAATTTTAATCTATTATTAATTATAATAACATTCTCCTACCCCCAAGTGAAAATCCCTGGGCACGCCACTGTTTATAATTGTAAACGTTAGTAAGTTTAAGTGAACCTTGCAGCATACATTTATGTATTTTAAAAAAATGCATTAATTCTAAGCACCAGACCCAATTTAGAAGTGTAGGCAATTAAAGAAAAAAAAAATGTATAATGTTTATAGATATTTTTTTTGTATATTTTTTATTATGCTATGATAATATTACTGTGAAACAAAACTCTTGTCTACAGTCCACCCCATACAATAAGTTCTATATTCACATAAAAATGCTAATTCATCCACAATATTATATGTTATTCTTTTATTGATGAAAATGAAGACGTGAGAAAATATAAAACATATACGTTGAAACACCAGTGATTAACATCCTATAATATAGTTTCACTCACTTAGGGCAGCAACTGTAGAATTGAACGATGCGATCTGTCATATAACTGTATAAGCTGATTGGGTAGAGTGTTTCATTGTTCGCACCAATAGAATTTGCATTGAAAGTGATAGACGTAAACGTAAACTTACTGTTATCGGTTATAACTTATAACTTATAACATTTAAACAGAAAATTCTGACAACTTACAATAAAATCGTGTTAGAATCATAATAATATTATATTATTGTTTTATAAACTGAATAAAAGGATATTATATATTTCTGTATAGTTTGGATTTAAATAGTAATTAAAATAGTATTTTTATACCTATTCACCAAATAACGTGGCCATGTTTTTCCGTCGTAAATAATATTATTCAGTGTTACATAAAACGTTTTAAATATATTAAATTACTTAACTTTATGTTGAAACCTCAATAAAAGAAATGTGTATATATGATTCGACGCGAAGACATGGAATAAAACGTAACTACGCGGTCTCTAGTCGTTAACATTATTATAAGATGGACAAAAACAGGCGTTTTCTTGTTTAATATAATATATACACACACGAATTCGTGTTCCACGACTAGACAAACGCTCGTATGCATAATATGTATATATGTATATATTTACATGATGTATGTTTATAAATCTGAAGTTCCAAGCCAAGTCAGGAAGCTCCATCAGCCCAACGACTATTGTGAGCATTGGTCTTTTTTCTTCCTTACCTACAATCTACATACATATTATTAAGTATATTATGCTTAAAACTTCAAAGTGCTCGACCATCCGGTCAATGCGTTTTTCATTTGCGTATGATACGATACAAATTGTTTGTTGTCTCTATATATTATAATTATACAAATATACCTAGATAACGCAATAAATTGTGAATATTAACAAGAACTGTTAAATTTAAACGTTTTTATCAGATTATCTTCTTTATTAATGTATTTTTCTGTTTTGACTTTTGATAATCATGTGTTTACCATTAGTAGTTTTTACATAGATAATTTAACGCTGCAAGTATATTAAAATTCAAGCACTAAGAACGTAATATTTTC
>NW_021771449.1:0-1039 GCF_005508785.2 Acyrthosiphon pisum | reverse complement strand
TTCTTAAATCTGTCCTTTCTTCAAGCCACTTCCTATTCACTTATCTATTTTACTTATTGTTCAATTTTATGTAACAGATTGTAAATAAAAATAAATAAAAAAAAAAAAAAAAATTTGTAACAATTTTGCAAACGATTTTAAGAAGTACCTGACTTATATTATAATATGCATAATTTGCAATGTTTTCTAAATCCATACCAGAAAAATACATGCTTACCTATATAAATTATACTATAATATAGGTACCAACACATTTTCAGTATACATACTATAATATTATAGTACCTATTATTATTTATTATTATATATATTATTATCCCAGGTAAACTATAGAATACTCATTCGTGACTACGGGTGCCGTGAAAAGTTCAAAGTATTTGAAAAACTAACCTAACCTAACCTTGAGAATACGATATTTATTATTAATAATAAATTATGCCAATAGTTAAATATTCTAAAACCAAAATAAAAATTGACTAAGCACAATGATATATTAATACGCAATGTATACTTATTTTGATAATATCAGATATATTTTGTATTTTCCAAATTTTTATATTATTGTAGACAAACATGTTTTTTTTTTTTTTTAAACCAGCAATCGATTATTATTAATAAAACTATTTTAAGTTGATGCTATTTTATATATCAGGGTCGATACGCGGAAAATGAGATACACACATTTTTATTATAAACTATATTATAAATTATACAATAACATAATAAAAACTGCCGATTTCTTATTTACGAAACTAAATAACATTATATAATATCTGGCAAAACGTCACAATGGCTGCGGATATCGGTAAAGAGTGCGAGTTATTCTCATTAATAATATTATTACGATTATATTTTTTATTCTCGATTCGCGTGTCCTATGGACTTACATTGACCTGGTTAGGTTAGGTTAAGTCAGGTTACGTATATATACTATTTATATTGTTTTCCGCATCATATTCTAACAGCAAAGTCGCAATTTGCGGTGATTTTGTGCTCTAAATATTATCCGAATGTGTTAATATAAATTATAATATTTTTA
>NW_021771448.1:3099-4583 GCF_005508785.2 Acyrthosiphon pisum | reverse complement strand
CAAGATGTACATTTGCACAACTTTTTTTTTAAAACACCTTCTTTGGCCTGCCATCAATAAATATAAGTGCCGATATACCTAAGTGTTTTATATTATATGGCCTATATTTTGTCAGTATTAAAAAAAATGTATTGTACTAATGTCTAACTTCCAAGAATGTTTAATGTGGTTTAGAGGTCCTATAATATTATAATTGATAAAATTATAACACAAACATTTAACATTGTGAAGAATGGTACCCATAAAATACATATCTGGTTTTATTAAGCTGGCTATATTATATATTTTGATTATGCAGAGGGAAAAAATGTGTTGGTTAGGTTCGACTAGGTATTTATTATTTAATTATTAAGGTGTTTTAAACCCCAATTTTTTTCCCGTGCTTAAATACCACTGTACATTGGTATCCACAATGTAAAATAAATACATTAAAAGTACCTATACATAATTCTTCAAAAATAGTAACAATATTGTAATATTTTCATACTAATATAAGTGACATATTGAATAAAAATCTTTTACAGTTTTTATCCCCACTTGTCCACCCCCCCCCCTCAAAAAAAAAAAATAAAAATGTTTTCTATGTGGTAAAAATTTGAATGGCCTGCAAACATTTTGGCACCAACAAAAATAAAGTTGAAATGACGCCCCTGTTACACAGGTTAAATTGACATAGATAACTTCACAATAAATTAAGTATCACTATTATTATTTATATATAGTTATGGACAATAAATATAACTAGTTAAAAATATAAGTACAAATACATATTTATAATTTTTTAAATAACGATAACTCATGACCAGTGGTGGTCAAACGAGGGGGGGGGGGGGTGAGAGGGGGATAGATCCCCCATGAACTTTTTTCAATATTTATAACAATTCATAATTAATTATATTCTATAATGCATTAAATGTTGTTCTATTTTTTTTCTAAAAACAAATTATCAAATATTGTAAATTTCCACAGATTGTCGGAATATGTTTATACGTGTTTATATGACATGACTATATTATTATCTAGACTCATATCTAGGAACTAGGATATTATTATTATTATTAATATTTAGTTGTTTACACAAAATATAATATGGGAATTATCCCACTCAATCATCGAGATTTCTCAATATCAACTAGCTCTACACTTTCCTAGAACATTGGCCCATACGGGCGATAGTGCGATTGGTAGGTATATTTTACAATATTACGTATTTTTTTTTATACTAACAGCCCCAAGGCATTAGTTGTTTGAAAACTTGAAATGTCGATTGCTTATTATTTGTCATAACTCATAATATTTAGTTATCACCGTGATTCGTCTTTACTCTTTCGTACTCGTGTTTTCTACTGTAGGTCCGTGTAGTTCTATTACTTACTATTATACGATCGGTGTCTTTTGAAATATTGACTTTGACTATATTGTCTATTTTACATTTTAACAATTTATTACTATGTCTATAAAAGGAAAATTACTAGCTATTTTGA
>NW_021771448.1:0-1040 GCF_005508785.2 Acyrthosiphon pisum | reverse complement strand
AGTCATCGAATCAGTATTGTCTAGTTGGTTCCGTATGTCACGAAAAGAAAATCGACTTAACTGCACGAGTGCACGACAATGATAATTAACTATGAAATGTTAAGTTAGAACAATAATAATTTTACGTTCGCGAAGTTGGCCCACCTAAGTACTGCGACATTTTTTGTTTAAATCTATGGCATTATTTTGCACGTACGTCGTTTTTTTTTTGTAAAGTTGTATTATTGTCTAAATGACTGAACGAGTAAGTAAATAAAATAAAAATCAAAAAACTACATTGTAATTTCGATGAAACAATATTCGATATCGTCTCTCGTCACCGTTTGCAAGTACAGCACGATAATATTGTCTTCGCGTCTTTCCATCATCATCGTCAATCGTCATCATCATCTTCGCCATCTACAGTCTCTGTCATAGAAAATCTATGGTATCTGTGCGCTGTCCGGCGCAGGTTTTCTCAGGAAATCGAACGGCCATCATACAACATATTATATCCAATCCCGATGATATGCTTCATGAGATGGAAGACTAGACGTACAATTTGTCGTTTTTGTTGAATTGTAAATTTAAAAAAATGTAAGTACCTAGGTCATTTTTAGACTGGTCTTCGAACAGATTTCATACCACTGCTGATCCCTTGGGTGAAGAAGTGTGGGAAAGTAAAAAATAAATTAATCCCCAAACCGTCGTTCCACTGCTCGACGGCACGTCCAACTCGACGACTGTCTTCAGGTACCATAAACATATTATGTAGCGTGAGTGACAAAGTCGGTTTTCTTCTACCTGATTCCCATGTGATGCAACTACGCAGGGTTATACACATTTTAATTGTTTTACAGTTCATCAGAGTTTTACTATGGGTCAGACATTATCAGAACCAGTGATTACAAAGCACACGGATAGCTGTGAGAACCAGTTTCTAAAGGTTGGCTCCAGCTCTATGCAAGGATGGAGAGTCACGATGGAAGATTCCCACACGCATATCTTGGAACTTCCGGATGATCCAAGTGCTGCATTTTTTGCAGTTTATGATGGTCATG
>NW_021771447.1:2472-3172 GCF_005508785.2 Acyrthosiphon pisum | reverse complement strand
GATCGAGTGGGGATAAAAACTGTAGAATATTTGTATAATTTATTTAATATGTCACTATTATATTAGTATGAAAATATCACAATATTATTAATATTTTTGACGAACTATGTGTAGGTACTTTTAACCCCCCCCCCCTTATGACGCCCCTGTGTACATATACATTTTACTTGGCTCAGTTTTCGACAAAATCGATTTTTTTATTTGGCTGTTTCTCAGCCAAATAGAACTTGACTTTAGATACCTAATTTAAATTTTCAACAAATGTTTATATTGGCATCTATACATGTTATCACTTTTGAAAGGTTTTGAAATTTTTTGTGCTGTTTATGAACAATAGAAATTTTTGATTTTTCGTAGTTTTTATTTTGAAATCTCGATAAAAAAAAATTTTGAAAATTATATACAAGATTTATCATAAGTTGTACTTATCACCATTATAAAAAAAAAAAAGAAATCGAAAACACAATTTTTATTTATAAGCATTTGAATATATCAATTGATTATAGTAACATATTATTCAAATAATTTTCTTTTCAAAATTTTTAAGCTTATTATAGGCATTTTAAATATTCTACTTATTTTAGTTTTTTTTTAGATTCTGAGTGAAACGATGAATGTATTGATTTTACAATGATGTGTGTTTTTTTTTTAATTTTTTATTTTTGTGTGTGTACACGATAAGTAGTCGAAATAATGCTTC
>NW_021771447.1:916-1579 GCF_005508785.2 Acyrthosiphon pisum | reverse complement strand
TTATACTAGACTGACATACCGTCTCCGCTCAGAATCGTTTTTCTTATACAATGATATTATATCATTGAATTCAAATTTAATACCATCCATTATACAGTGACCCACTTGTAACCTACTGTACAGCAGAGCGAAATCCACTTACCCACCTTTTTTTTTATAAATGTTTATCAATACCAAAACACGTTCGACACCATAGTCGATTTGACTTTGGAGCGCCTGTTGCTACCGTGATTCGACCTGCAAGAACATGTGGCAGCAGGCACGTACCGTGTGTAGTGTGTAAAATATTGGTACATTTGACGTAATAGTCAATATGGTAATTAATGTATATCAGCAACTTTTAAAATATAAAAGAAGATACTGACGACTAAAATACTTTAAAAACTGTGTTTTAAAATGTTTATGAATTTTCAAAATTTTAAATAAAAATTGAAATATTAATATGATGGTAGTTTATGTTGTTGAAATTAAAAAAAATATTTTTGGATAATTAATTGTTCAATGTATAATAGAAGCAAAACTATTTTCAAATTCTGTCAACTTAAAATATTTTAGTACCCAAAAAAAGATAATTTATCAAAAACACTACTTTATTTTATTTATCCTATACAAACTTAAAAACAAAACAGTTGTAATCCTGTTGGATATAATAATATAAATAAT
>NW_021771447.1:0-816 GCF_005508785.2 Acyrthosiphon pisum | reverse complement strand
AAAAATAACTAGTTATGAAAAAATAAATACCCACACTAAAATAAACAGAATTAAAAACAAAACAATTTTAAAATGTTATGAATATTTTATTTATATTATTTTAAATTAATAGATCGACTTCCAACGTCACTGAGGTTCAAGAAATGGATACCACTCACAATGAAGAAAAAAATGACGAGGTTTTTAGTGACAGAGAAAATAGTTTATCAACTGAAACACCGCCAACTAAAAATTCCAAATATATACCTGCACAATATCTTCAACGATCAAACGAACGAAATGAATTAATTAAAAAAATACAAGCACGCAATGAGCAACTTTTAACGAGGGAGGAAGAAAAATTAGACGAAATTGACATGTTTTTCAGAGGTTTAGCTATAAACCATCATTTCATCATCTTCACATTCCGTCAGAAAACATGTATTTACAGTCAGTGTCTACGAATCAATCATCTCCATCAACAAGTGTATATTCGGATATTACGTCATGCTCACAATTTAATCTATATAATATGGATGATGCAACTATGTAACTATTTTAATAAAAAAAATATTTACTAATGATTTAAAAATATTGTTTATTTTATGGAATAATACATGTTATTTCCTACAATAGGTTGGTAGATATTATTTTTATTTTTTTTCCAATGTTAAGTAAAATATAAACAGGTAATAATAATAAAACAAAATATACTATTTGATATATCAGAATGCAGGTACCTAGTAAAGATTACGTACTTGATGAATAAAACAGGTAGTTTTTTAAATATATGTAAACAAATTTAAACATTAAACGTATAGCTGTTATAGTTATAAA
>NW_021771446.1:8450-13215 GCF_005508785.2 Acyrthosiphon pisum | reverse complement strand
GATCAATAAGCTAGACAAAACTGGAAGAATTTGGTTTGACAGATTTTATTTTCGAAAACGGATTATGATTGATCAACAAGTTTACTAGGGAATGATCGAGGCGATTTTGAATATTCCAATTATTTTTAGTGTCATATTGAATAATATAAATGCAAAATATATTTTTACGATAGTCTTATTCTTGGATATCACAGCTGAAAAAAAAAAATATTCAAAATTGCCTTTATTATTCCCTAATCAATTTGTTGATCAATCGAAATCCGTGTTCAAAAAATAAAATCGTCGAACCAAATTCTTCCAGTTTTGTATAGCTTATAGGTCTAAAAGTCACTTTTTTTCATCGGCTACAGCTCCCTTAATATTTTGTTTATTTGAATTCGATTAATTTTACTCTATAAATTACACTAAACATCTGTAAAATCCACTATAAATTACTCTAACCACCAAGTGTAATCTTCTCCCACCAAGTGGTACGTTAAAACCATCAGATTTAGTGGGAAAACCACTAACTAGGCGTTGGCAACACACAACATTATTAATACGCGCTCGAGTCAACAGGTAGCGCTGCGGTACCGGCAAGTGCTAGGTGCGCCACCAGGTAAATTATTATGTTAGTTGTCACTTGTCATTGGTGGTGACGTCCGTCCAGTCGGCAGTGACGCACTCTGATTAAATGTTACATCTATCTAGTCATCATTGACTTATCATTAAAACAAATGTATGTTTAATTTTATATTTATTATTTATACAATATTATATTAAAACTTTTCTTTTTTTTATCTTTTTCAAGTTAACATTCTTGGGTTAGGTTACGGTACTTACCTAAGCAAACGTTAAGACTGAACTAAGAATGTGTTGGTAGTAATTAGTTAAACGTAGACGCCAGGCGGCAAGGTTTTATCGCGCTCAGCGACTGAGAGTTTTTGTCGTCACTGCATATACCTCTACACGATAGAGGTCCACCGATCGTATATTGTCTGCGGCGGTGACACTGTTAATTTAATATTTAAATAGTTCATAAATTATTATAATATTGTTTTGTATGATAAATTATAATGTATAGTATAATATCAAAATAGTAAACTATTTAAAATAATTGTGATTTTATGAATAGATATGGTAAGATGGTATTATATAGTGTGATCTGTTGCAAGTTATAATTTGTAAACTTAAAAGCGTACCTATCGTAGTATATTATTTTTTTTCCACGGGAGCCGCGTAGTTTTCACTTTACACATTTATTGGCCCTCATGCAGCAACGTTTATTTATTGATAAAATTTATATTAATTGGTTTTTACTCACATAGACCATGATATACCTACCTTGGCAATTGCTGGTAAATAACTATTTTACTATAATATAATGGTACTTGTAGTACCATAGTCAAAAATTGATGTGTTAGGACACGCGGTGGGCACTTTGTTGTAAAAAAAAAACTGGAAAATTTAGAATCTTAATGCATGCATTGAAAATCGCATTGATCATTTAAATTAATACTAAAATATTATTACGGCCCTTTATAATATAAGTAGTAGAAGTACTTACAATTTATCACGATTATATATTATACTGTGGCTCTAGTGCGATTGCCGGTCGTCGTTGATGTCGTGTTGCATTGGGGAGAACCGCACTAGCCCAGCATACGCTTGAATCTGACTCCGTTGCAGAAGGTACATAGGTACCTACATAGGTTTAAGGTAGGTAAAATAATGAGTAAACACACTGTTTAATTGTGACGCGTTGCGTCGAGAGTTGTTTATTGTACGAAACGAAATATACACATGGTCGTATGCAGGACATTGGCGCAACTAGAGGGGGTGCTTTGGGTCCTTAGCACCCCCTAGGTCAAAATTAGCACCCCCTAAAAAATCGTTTAAAAATTAGAAACAAAAAGATTATCAAATTACAATTATAACACAAGAGTAATTTTTGAAATATAACATTTTGTTATTTATAATTTTGAATTACCTATTGGATGTGTTGATTTTAATTTAGTAGAAATAAGGATGCCGAATCGGCCTACTTATTTTAAATAGTCTGTGCTATATATATCTGTATGGTATATTTTAATCCGTAGGTACCTAACATATTAATATAATCTTGTATTACTCGAGGGACGGAAATATTCTCGTCATAATGACGTTTGGTATACGGGCGATACGCCGATACGCCACAACAAACACAACACAGTCTACTAGGATACTAAGATTTATAATAAATGGTCTTAGGTTACAGTGTGTGTAACACAGAACACTACATTAATATTTTGCGTATTACGTATGGTGTGTTAGAGGCGTTTTTTATATTATTATTGCTAATATATAATATATTAATCGATATTGAATCGTCAATTGTATGTTTATTACGACTTACGGATGTTAATTAATCGATTTTAGTCATGTTTTCAATCTTTAATTTTAAAAACAAAATTAAACAAAATACATCAACACAAAAAAATAATTTGGACGAGACTACCGAAACTCACAGAAAAAGCAAAGAAAATATGTAACCATGAACAGAACGATGGATATAATGATGATGATGAAAACATTCAACTAAAAAATAATGTTTAAAACATATAAATAAATATAATATTATTTTATTATTGACAAAAAAATTAATTTTAAGTGACTTTTTGTTCTGGGTCCACATCAAGTACCTATGACTTTTTTTTTGTTTCTGTTTTTAAAAACAATTTGTTCTGTCCTGTGTAGACCCAGAACTATGATTTTTGTTTTGTCTTAGTGGTTAATAAAAGAAAACATATAGGCAAATAGTGATGTTAGATCGGATAGGTCCCATCGAGTCACAAAAAAAATGTGGAGCTTAAGCACCCCCTACTTCAAATGTCTAGTTGCGCCAATGATGCAGGACAAATAAGTAGGTACATTGGTCGAGTGGTCGGGTCGACAGAATCGGTAGTGCTCGTAGTACGCGCAATCGACGGAGCGTTCGGTAACATCGGAAAGACGAGGACGTCGTCGGGACATGAATTCAGTTGACGTGACAAGCGGAGGTGCGCGATGACCGTCAAGGACGTCACTATTCGGCTCGTTGGGGTGTCGGTTGACGAAATCATGGCGTTGGGCGTGATCGAGAATCGAACGGAACGTGCGGCCCGGTCGAGTGCTGTGAGCAAATAAAACGCTGGCCGGTAGACGCGAGATCGTAAAGGCAAAGGAACATAAATATAATTACATATAAGTTGTATAACAAAATAAATCACAAATATAAAACAAATAGGTCCACGGAGCGGATGGTAACGAAAAGGCGGGATAAACGTGGTGATTCGGGCCCTGTATCGCCACAATACCATAAGGCGAATTATTCACGCCCTAACAACATAAATTATTCTTATGGAAGTACTTGGGAACACCCAATTAGGAATATGGGTAGTTAATAGGAAGTTCCTATCAGTTCCCGGGTGTTTAACCGGAAGCCATCAGACTGTGCCTGCATATGCTGAATGTCCATAGTTGGGTATGATACAAAGGTAGCAAATCCCAGCTAGCTTCCTATTTCCTACCAATAAAAAGGTCTTGGATATTTATATTATGAATTCCAAAAAGAATCCTGTTTTCTGCCCAAATACTCTTTTTAGAATTGTATAAAAATTAATATTAATATGAATATTTTATTGTTTGATTTCTACGCTATACATTAATGTATACATGTAAAAATCTTCGGTGGGACATCCTGGATTAGCAACTTATATTTTAATTTCCCAGGTTAGGTTTTTTAACTTAACATTGTTCAAATAATAACTCTGAAACTGTTCAGGTAGAAACTTCCAAGTTTCAACATAATATTATAATATATGTAATATATGCAGAATGCATGATAGGTATATCTCTGTCATACATAGACACAATAATAATTATAATACAAGTAGGTAATAACCATTAATCATAAAACAACATCAACCATGAATATTAGTAATAAAACCCAAGTAATAAAATGAACAGTTATATATTAATATCTGTAGTAATAAAAACAATATATTATGTATATATTGATAATTAATAATTAAATATAACTGAATGACAATGAATATAATTAGGTAATACATTTATTATTAAAAATGAATGTATAAATATATAATATTATATATGTATATAAATTTAGCTGTGTTTGGAGTTATACCTGTATGTATTAAATAGAAATTTTATTTAAGTAAAAATAATTAATATTTTAAATGATAAACAGTTATAATTTTAAAAATCAATACTGTACTAAATTTTTAAAAACCAATATTAATGCATGTTTAAATTAAAAAAGGCGGGTAAGTCGTGGATGTCGCTCTGCTGTACAGTAGGTTGCAAGTGGGTTACTGTAATGGATGGAATTAAATTTGAATCCAATGATATTATATCATTGTATACGAAAAACGATTCTGAACGGAGATGATTTGTCAGTCTAGGATATATTATTTTTAAAGAAAAACTTATGGAGAACCTTGTACCAAATTTTAAAAACTTAGTTAAAAAAGAAAAAATTTTTACGATTTTTCAACCACTAAATTACTTGCAAATTTTCGCAATTTTGACATATTTCGTATAAATTTGAACTTTAAATGCTTATAAATAAAAATTGTGACAATGTATTCCTTTTATTTTGCAACTGCTATTGTAAAAATATGTTAGGAGCCTTGTATTAAATTTCCAAATCTTAGAATTAAAAAGAAAAACTTTTATGAATTTCTGTCTAAGATAATTTGAACATTGCCGTAATTTTTACGTATTTAGTCAAAATTTGAACTTTAAA
>NW_021771446.1:2529-7155 GCF_005508785.2 Acyrthosiphon pisum | reverse complement strand
TAAAATCAATACATTCATCACTTCGTTCAGAATCTAAAAAAACATTTATTATATTATACATATAGCTATAGCTCTATATCACATAGAGGTTAGGTATGGTTAGGTTCACACACAATAATAAAATTACAATACTTAGAAATACTGACCACAGTTACATTTATCTTTAGTAATAGTGCTACTCTGGGTACTTTTTACCATTTAAGCTGAATTTGAACTTTTTAGACCTAAAAATAAGATATATAAACCAAAAATATTATTTTATAATAAAATTTCCTTTATTGTATAGAAATCATACAACAATTTCACATATAATTAAATTGTGGGTTTGCTATAGTATAAAATTCCACAAGAATTTTTTTTTTTTTGTTTGTCTGTGTTAAAAATGTAAAGGTGAAAAATTTAACTGTTACAATAACCATGTGTTATAATATAAGATAATATAAACTATAAAATAAGTATTTTTCTTAGGTTTAAAGTATCAGAAATAAGTTGTACAAAGTATCATATTTATAATGCCATGTTAGTTCAATATTATAACACTATTAACACAGGTAGCTGCTATATTTGTAGGTTTAGGAGATGAGCATCGTACATCACATTCAGCTATATCTTTGCTAAATATATTATACTGCCTACTCATTCGGTCATAATAATGTTTAGACTGAGTATTCACACGATAGTCGTCAATCTTGTCTGGAAATTGTATAATGTTGACTCTTTTGAGTTTCAGAACCTTTAACAAAAATAAAACTATTAAAACATTGTAAATTGTACATACAGATTAAATTTAAAGCTTGCCTGATTGATGTGAATTAGAAAATATTGGTACTGCTGAGAGAGATAAGAGTATTAAATGATCCCATTTGTGAACTTTTTTTTGCATTTTTTTCTTTAAAATTAATTTTCTTGGAAATGAAGTCAATTTTTTATTTCTTTGGTTTTGATAATGTGACATTTCTGTTGTATTAAATTATGTATGACATTTGATGTGTCTTTTTTCTTTGGCATTAGAGAGATTATCATCTGTAATGCACGAATCATCAGTATTTTCTAAACGGATTAATTTGTTTTTAGCTTTCACAAAATCATTTAAGTATAAGTTATTAACAATAAATAACTATACATATAACATACATACCATCTGAACCCCAAATATGCTTAATATTATATATTTCCCAATTGTTCTTTGGTTGCTCTAAATTTTTAACCATGATAATATCATATTTTTTGTGTACATTAGGACCATTTCCTAAATCATTAGGATAGTTACACTTGGTATTATTTTCTAATAACCAAGATTTTGGTACAATTTGGATGCCATCACCAAACTCGATAATCCAATACTGTCTAGAGCAGGTAATAATTATTTATTATATATTATATTATTATTTATAATATTAGCTATGATCAAAATAGTAAGTAAATATTTAAAGTTACAAACAAATATATTTATTATATTTTCAATTTTTTTTAGGTATACATCTGGATATATAAATTAATAATACAAATTAATATAGTAATTAATATTATATGATACGGAGATAAGCTATAGGTTATTTACTAAAATTATAATACTATAAATATTATTTACATTTATTTAAATTAAAACAAAATAAAGATTATTGTTATAAGGACTGTATTTCTTCGGTGTCTTTATGTAGTAATAGAAATACAACCTTCCACATTGGAGAACCAGAGCAATATATAAAACCTTTATTTATGATATCTGAAACCATCCATGCCTTTCTTCTAGATAATTTAAACACTTTGTATATATCTAATAGTGAAGATTTACATGGAATGGTGTATAAATCTATTTTTTTTTAAATATTCTTTTCCTATTATAATTTGGCTTCTATTGTCCTTACTGAATGCTACATTTTCAATGAAAACAATACTTCCATTAGCCAAAATACAACAGTTATTTTTTATATGTCAACGGGCCGGATTCGTGAGGATATTCAAACTTAAATCTATAGTCATCATGACAAGACACATATTTTGATTTATGATTATTTAATTCACCGAGTATTTTAACAATTTAAATTGTGTTTAAATTGGATATTCAAACTTAAATCTATAGTCATCATCACAAGACACATATTTGATTTATGATTATTTAATTCACCGAGTCTTTTAACAATTTGTTGCAATGGTCTATCAAATTTGCAAACTAATTTTTTTATTTGTTGCATGCAATTTTCAAATTTGAAAGTACTGAAGTTGTCTAAATGACCAAAATGACGAACATTTTTAGTTATGTGTAAAAGACATGTTATGGCTAATAAATTGATGTCCGTTCAAATTTCCAAATGTTACAACGTAATGTTTCAACAGATTTTCAGCGTATTGAACAAACACAGGTTGTTTACACAAACGTTTTGAACACAAAATAGTAATTGGTACATGCAGTGTAAGAAAATTTGAATATATGTCAATTGATACAACATTCATTAGAGCCACAGGACCCGTGTACAATAGCAATTGCCTAAACTCAGTTGCTTTCCACTGTTTGAACATCAAAAGAGATCGCGGTTTTCTATATAACTCAAATGGAACAAAACATTTTATATTTTCAAGAAAATTGAATATTTGTTGAACTTGAACAGGACGAATATTAACATTATATCTACGAGACTTTATCCAAAGCATTATCATTTTTTTCATCACAACGAGGCATACTAAATGTAGGTAATCAAGAGGGACATTAGTTACAAGGTTCATTCCTTGAATGGATTGAAGTGCACTTATTTCTATGTCCATTAAATGGTAATTGTGATCTGTACGAAATGCAAAATCAGCATATGATCTGAGTGGTCCACTGCAATCTGGGAAGCATACTCTATTGTCGGTCCGTGCTCCGTGAACATCACACTTTGTACAACTATAAAAAACACTATGTCCTTTTACATTTAATAGTAATGATTTTGCAGGCGCATCGGCACAAATCATGTTAGTACATAATATAATTTTTTATTGAACTCGTGGTGAGTTCCAATGACAAAGACATAATATGACTTAAAAATGGATCCTAATATAGGTCATACTTCACTTCTACTTGACCTAGATAGAGGTAATCCATCTATATGAACCATCAGTGCTAACGTATCAATCTTTTTTACTGAATTCATATCTAAACCATGACTAAATAAACAGGCATGATCACCAAAAAAACAATTTTTCCTATTACTGCGCATTTTCCCCAGACATGGCAAAAACAGTATAATTCCTATACAATTGTAATGTGAATAACATTTTTTTTCTATAATATTAGTGTTTCTTCCAAGTCTGGGGAATTATAATATATGTATAAAATATGCTTGCAGTAATCTAGTGATCATGGCTGTTTATTTAGTCACGATCTAAACTTTTCAAATATTTTATAAGTCCAATTTCTATACCAATGTGAGCATACTGTCCAGGTGAGACACTTTTCGTAGACTTTGCAGCGTCGTGGTCACGGCCCATTGTTTCCACCATGCGCCGGAAGATGTTTTCGTCGAAAACTTCGACCCGAACGTTTCATAGATATTTATCAACCTTAATCTAAACCCCCGAGTTAGAAGCTCGGTAGCCTATACCACGCCCAGAGGCATCACCGAGGTGATCGACCCACTCTTCTCGAGGTAGCTGTCAAAATCTCCAACACCCTAGTCCCCGAAGGTTTCGGTGTGTCCGCGTCCCAGACGCTGGCCCCAACTGGCCAGTTCCCTTTCAGTCGTCTCTTACAAGCAGAGAATACTGGAGTCGTATTCTGTCACCGGCCCCGACTCCAGGGCCGTACCTCGCGTCCCTGACGCATGTGCTAGGCCCTACCAGAGCGCACATGAGCGTGCTCCCCGTTTCTGACACTTTCTCCGTCCTTTGCACATTCGGAGCACCCCATGTCTAGAGCCTACCACTCATAGTGATGCCTCACGGTAGTGGTGGCTGCGCTCCGGTACCGCGGTTATCCGCTGTTATCTGTCCGTTCTATCTTTCAGGCTGTCCTTTGAATATTTTCTTAGCGCTTCATAGAGTCTACGCGATCGGAGAAAGATCTTCAGGGGGCCATACTTCGCCATCCCTAAGCAGTGCAGCTTTTAGCTCTTTTCTCTGTTCTGTGCGTCTGCACCTCAGGAACACATGGGCAACTGTCTCCGAGCCCCCGAGGGCACACTCGCACGTAGGTGAGTCGACTAATCTGAAACTGTGTAACTTGGCACGGAAGTCGCCGTGTCCCGTCAGCATTTGTGTCGTATAGTAATCCATCTCCATCGGTAGATCGTATCTTTCAACGACCGATTTTGTTCGATTTGGGCTTTTAAATTCTACTAGGGGCTTCTACTTGGGCTAGGCGTTTTAAACATGGGCTAAGGACTTTAAACATGGGCTTCAAAATCTACACGTGTTTTATACAATGGAGTAGCTAATTCCAAAGGTGTTGTACTTAAATAAATAAGATGAACTCAATAATATGCTCTCAATAATCAACAATAAATATAATCTCCACAATAATCTCAATAATTCACAATAACTCTCAATATAATATGCCCTTTTAATAATTCATAACTTCAATAATAATCTCAATAAATGCCTTTTTATAACTCACAAAATAATCTTCAACATAATCAATGAATGCCCTTT
>NW_021771446.1:0-2050 GCF_005508785.2 Acyrthosiphon pisum | reverse complement strand
TAAGTGTCTTAAGTGTCCCTAAACCGTCTGACGAGCTCTTGTCATGGGCTCGTATATATATGATCGGGTCCTTTGGAGTGGGTGGTCGTTGTAGTGGCTAAAATTCGGTCATGAGACAGAGTCCGGGTCTCGAACTTGGGTATGCAGGACGACTCGTATCCTTCGTATGAGTGTTGACTTTCCCGAGAAGATACGTGTGACGACACTTTTATGATTTGATTGTTTCTACTATGCTTTTGCAACGACCTCCGCGTGTTATAATATACTAATTGTCTTATTAGTTACAATCGTTAGATATTGCTAAGAACGTACGATACGCTGTACATAGTTTATACATAATTAATGTATACGTAGGTACGTAACACACACTCCTTAGTGGATTCCGACTTCCATGGCCACCGTCCTGCTGTCATCAGCAACCAACGCTTTTCATGGTCTCTGAATACGCGTCGATTTCGGCGTCTTAACTCGGCGTTCGGTTCATCCCGCAGCGCCAGTTCTGCTTACCAAAAATGGCCCACTAAGCGCCTAGGGTTCCGTCACCGGCTTCGCACGCGGTTCACGCGGTGTACCAGGTAAAGCCGGCGATCTCACTCATTTATAGTTTGAGAATAGGTTGATGTCGTTTCGGCCCCAATGTCCTCTAATCATTCGCTTTACCGTATGTTATCTATCATATAGTGGTGGTAGGGGTGATCACTGATGAGAGAGTGGACTGTGCACCTTGCACATATAGAACATAGTCAGTGTATAGCTGGATAGGTATGTAATTAATTTTTATGCTTAAAATACAAAACGTAGTTCCTTCTACAGACTTAAATTTAAAAGAAACAGGATGTTCCTAATATGTTTTTGATTGTATTATTTTTTTTTGTTTTGTTTAGTCTATTGTCAAAATGTGTAAGAAGTAAAAGTAATGAGTTAAGTTTGAAATTATTACTTACTATTAATTAATTACTAACTATTAACATGTATTTTTTTTTATATATATATAATGTATTACATGTTTTCATATTATCTTAGTTTTCAATGTTCAATAAGTGAGGACTCTTAAACTCATCAGGATGCCCGAATGTTATCTATCATATTATAGTGGTGGTAGGGGTGATCACTGATGAGAGAGTGGACTGTGCCCCCGGACTGCGGACCAGTGCGACTTTGAACGCCGGTGGGTTCGGTCGCTAGGCCATCGTCCGCACCGTAAAGGTACGTTTTCCAAGGCACGACCTGTCGCCGCGACATGTCGTCAATATCTGTTTATAGGAAAATAGTATTAACTGTTTTGCAAGACGCGACAGGTCGTGGCGACTGAACTTTGGATCGCCGCGACCGACGACACTACTGCTCATGAAGCAGTACCGCGCGACACGACGTGACGACCCTATGGTCATATTAATTGATTTTAATTTTAATTTTTCGTTTATTTGTCGTATTTGTACAAATTTATCATAATATTATGGCGTCAAAATTAGTATTTTCTCCATCGGAGGATGAAATTCTTATTCAAGATGTAAAGGCCAATTCTATTTTGTATGATTTTGCCGATGCTAATTACAAAAACATTATTATGAAGGATAATATCTGGAAGGAAATATCCCTCAAGATTGGAAAATCTGGTAAGTAAATAATTTCAAATATTTTCGATTATTAAAAAAAATTTAAATTTTAATGTAATTACTTGAACCCAATTTTATAATTTAGTTGACGATACAAAAAAGCGCTGGAAGAACATTCGTGATTCATATTCCAGAAATAAGAGAAAGCCGGGAACAGGATCAGCAGCGACTAAAAGAAAATGGAACTTGGCACCTCACCTTAGTTTTTTGGATCAAGTTTAATATGAGCGAGCGTAAGTTATAATAGGTATTTTGTTTTAACCCGATTTAAACACATTATTAATTATTAAATATTTGAATTCATAAAAGTTTAAGAGAGTATCAATGTAACGTACATACAGGGGCATGATTTCAAATTTTTTTTGTTGGTACCAAAATGTTTGTAGGCCATTCAAATCATTACCAGGCCACATAAAATTGTTTTTTGAGGGGGG
>NW_021771445.1:263-3379 GCF_005508785.2 Acyrthosiphon pisum | reverse complement strand
GATCAACAATCATTGTCTAATTTTCAACAAAGAGACTCATATTATACGCAACCACCACAGATATTTTCACATTTTGAACAGCTACCTTCCTCTTATGAAAAAGAACCATCAATCCAACAACAAATATCTACACATCATAAATATGAAATAAAAACCTGACTCAATATCAACCACCAGCAACAAATGTCCAATTTTAGAATCCATTATAATCTGACGTTGTTAATTTGTTTAATATTAAACATTTTTTTTCACAAATGTATTATAATAATTATTAATTAATTATTAATTTAAGCTGGTTTTAAGGTCCTAACAAGTATCAAGTGTAATGTTTTTTTATTTTGTTATTTTTTGTTAAATTTCTTTATGTACTTATAATACTTATATACTTATAGTACTTACATTATACTAATACTTATAAATTGAGCTGAATTAGTTTTGTTTTTTTATATCTATAAATTTATATTTAATATATTATTATTAAAAATTGTTAATATAAAATAAATTGATATGTGTTTAATGTTTATTGTATAAATTAGGTAAGTAGGTGTGTAACTTTAGATTCAATAAAATGTTTTTGTTTTGTCCTTATACCATAATGTATTTAGAAATGTATTATAAAAAGAAATACAGTGAGATAATTAATATAATTATGCAAATAATTTTTCCAAGAAAAAAAGTTATGGGCATAAATTAGTAATAAATGTATGTGTGTTTGCAAATATTCAAAGTCATATCACAGAATAAACCAAAAACTTAAAAAAAAGAAGAATATCTGTTTCTAGGCATTACTGTTAAATTTAAAACATGGCGGACAGTTTTTTGATAAGCCTTGAGGTTCCTTTCTGTTTATTCTGTGGTTATATATGTTACTGTGAATGTCCGCAATTGGTGAATGCTGACAGTCACCTGGTGAATGTCAACATACACCTAATGAATTGGTGAATGTCAACATACACCTAATGAATTGGTGAATGTTGAAAAATTAAAATAATACCTACAGACATATACTAGTGGATGTTGACATTTACGTTAGGATTTTGGTCAATGTTAACATACACAATACAATTTTGGTTAATGTTGACATAGGTACGTATTCGCACATATCATATTATATTATTATTAAAGTAGGTACTACCTATAATATAGTTGCATATATCCAATATTATAAAGTAGAAACAACATATGTGAAATTAAATAAAAAAAAAAACTATTATTATTATTATTATTAAACAATATTATACTATATTATATTTGTATAATTATTAGGTATTTAAATTATGATTATTTTATAATATTACTTATTACAGCATGACAAACTGTCATGACATTGTGTACTACATAAAATGCCAACATTTCTACATTTCCACTTTTTGTAGTACACTTTGTTTTACAGTTACATCCTTGCCCCCCAATCAATGAATTTGATGTAGAAGCTTACCTTAATGCAATTTGTTGATCCCTTTGTACATCAGTGATCGATATTAAATTTTCTTTACACACTGAAAACTGGTTTCTGGTGTATGATCGATTTATAACATCGTTTTTGGTAGCTATAATTTATAAAAATCATTATCTACGATATCTAATACCACAACTAAAATATTTTGGGGATCCATTTTACTACGATCAACATCTCGAATACAGACAGTTTATCTAACATTAGTCGGCTGAAACTTTTGTTTTGAAGTTCGTTACATTTTTACAGCTTATACTTAAAGATTGGTGATTACTACTTCTCTATTCAAAATTATTTTTTCTTTTCTTCTAGAAATTTATTTAACTACAAATTAAGTGATTTGAATACCACTTTAATCGTCGATAGTCATTCCTAAATTAGATTAAATAATATCGGCATTACGAACATTCACCAATGTTGTTGTATAAATGTCGACATTCACTAGTGAATGTTTACTAAGGTCACAAATTTAATCAAGAAGTCAACATTCGCCAATGAATTTGGTGTACGATGACATTAACCGGTGACTGTCAGCATTCACCAACTGCGGTCATTCACAGTAACATATACAAATAGAAAGATGAAACAACTAACAAGATCATACATTTTGGTACATTTACGGTATTAATACTAAAATATAAATTTATATTTTAATTAAAAAGGTATTGCAACAATACAACTATTAAAAACTTACCTCAATGTAATCAATAACCGTTCTTCCACAGTAATGGTTTTACTGAATCGAGTATCTTTTTTATGTAACATTGGTCGTACTAAATCTGATAAAACTACAAATAATTTCTGTGTCATTCTATAAAAAGTTTGAAACTTTTCAGGGTATAGAGAAAGCTCTTTTACGACAGAAAAAGTTCCTAGAGTATCTGCATTTTTCTTTAGGTATGGATGAACCCAATACTTGCGTTTACGTTTCGTAACATTATTATTATTGTTGTTTAATAACAACAACACCATTAAGTCTTCATCAGTACTTGACATTGTATATTTGTATATTTAAAAAAAACTGTATTGAAATTAAATCCAGTGAGGTAGCAAAATAAAAATTACACTACTGGAATAAGTGAATTTGGTACAGCAAAATAGAAATCAATCGCGCCTGTGCAGCGTATCTTTGGTGTGCTTTGCCGCGCTTTTGTGGCGAGGATGCAGTGTTTTTCGCGCGCTACCAGGGTCACTGCACTGCTTTGGTGTGCACCCTCCCTAAGAGTAAGTTCTCCTACTACGAAACTCGAAAAACGAACAGATAACCTAACCTATAATATAGCCATACGGGTATAAAACAAACACGACTATATTTACTGCTGTAAACATATAGTTTACAATATTTCTACTCGACAATAATACAATAATATGAACAAAAATAGAAATGCGTCAGTCCGAGCGCTATAATATTAATATGGTCTCTCTATTTTACTAATAATACGCTGAACGCTCACTCACGTAATAATTCTGTGGTAGGCGATGCGATATAAATATATAATATATTATTACTGTTATTGTTTATAATACACATTTTTAAATGAATAATTATTCTTCCCGAAAATTAAAATACATTAGAAAAATTCAAAACTTTCACCGTTAAGAATTTGCCGCCCGGGGCAACGGCCCTCTTTGAACATTTTTTTTAAAGTTTTATATTTGG
>NW_021771445.1:0-163 GCF_005508785.2 Acyrthosiphon pisum | reverse complement strand
AACAAATTTTTTCCTTAAGTGTGCTGCAGCCGGTATTGTCAAAAGTCAAAACTAATGTAGATTTGACCAATCTAAACATTAATTTTGTTTGTTCTAATATTTGTCTAAATATTTGAATTCCGTATCATAAAATAAACTAGTCAATGAAAAAAAGTGACTTTTA
>NW_021771444.1:11097-29879 GCF_005508785.2 Acyrthosiphon pisum | reverse complement strand
TTCGAATTTCGAAATGATGAGGTGGGGGTTGCCGGGGACATGGAGCTGGAAATTAAGGAAAATCGGGAATTTTTACGCAAAATATGTTTTCGAGAAAATTGATTTTAGTTTTTGGTGTAACTTTAAAACCAATGACTGTAAATACATGCAATTTTCACTGGTTGTTCATATTTCTATTTTCTATACATGATAAAATTTTCAAAATATTTTGGTTTGTTTTGAGCTGTTTACGGACAATTTCAGTTTCCAATTTAATTAGTTTTTATTTCTATGAATGTCAATAAAACATTATTTGTTGAGTAAAAATACTTGAAAATTTAATACAAGGCTCCTACTATATTGTTACAATGACGTTTGAAAAATATTAAAAATCCTTATTCACAGTTTTTTTTTTAATTAGCATTTAAAGTTCAAAAATTGACAAAATATGTAAAAAATCACGAAAATTAGCAAATTATTTTGAGTTAATAATTCGTAAAAATTTGTCTTTTTAGAACTAAGATTTTAAAATGTAATACAAGATTCTTTATAGAATAATCTACCTTTATCAAAAAGAAAATGTCTATAAGAAACTCAAATTAAATTTTTATGAGCGTTTGAAATTCATATTTTTACAACATTTGATATTCACTCGATTTCTTACGTAACGATTATCTTATTTTTGTTGTAATTAAAAAACGAGTGACTGTAGAAACTTGAAAATTTCACTGAATGTTTATATTAACATTTTCTATATACGATAAAATTTTGAAAATAATTTAACTCTTTTTGAGCTGTTTACGGACATTGTAAGTTTTCTATTTTTAGTTTTTTTTTAGTTTTAGCTATTGGGCCAAAAAGTGTAAAAAATTAATACAAGGCTCCTGATACATTGTTACAATAGCAATTGAAAAATATTAAAAATACATAGGCACAATTATTTTTTATAATTTGATGTTGAAATTTTGACAAAATTTATCAAATTTAAAATTGAATAATTATTTTATAGTAAAAAAAATTATAAAATGTTCAACTTTTATATCTAAGGATTGAAAATTTAAAACAAGATTCCACGTAAATATTTAACTCTGTTATCAAAAATTCTAAGAAATACATTAGCACGATACCTATTATAGGTCAATTTTTTTTTTAATACTATAGATAAGTATACCTATAATAGGTAGTAAGTACTATTATTAATTATTCCGATATGGCGATATCGTAATTGGTACTTTTTTTTTTATCTTAGTAAAATAGTTCGATAATTCAAGTAATACGGCTTATCGAAGTGGTTTACAGTAAAAATTCCTATAACGAAAATTATAGAGGACATTTTTTTTAACAATCGTATAAAGCCTGATATTCAATATTTTTATTCATTAGTTAAATAATTAACCGATAAAAAGTAAAAAAAAATGTTAATTTACTATGCCATAGTAGACGGTTGGAATACGATATCAAAAATCGGATTACTTACGATTGTTAAGAAAATTATCCTCTACAATTTTTGTAATAGGTAATTATACTGTAAAACTCTTCAATAAGCTGTAACATGTTGAATTTAGCCATACCTGACTCAGAGGTCTGCGCACACTTATGATTATAGTATAATTATTATATGACATTTAATTTATAATAATTTTTTCATATTTGTATACAATATACGTATACTATAATGTAGGTACACTAAATGAAATAACATTTGATTTAATTTTTATTTTTTTCTTACCTACTTATTAATTATTTCGATATTGTAATTAAAAAATAGTATTTTTTTAAAATACCCAAATAGTTCGATAATTCAATAAATACGGCTATTGAAGCGGTTTACAGCAAAACTATCTATTAAAAAAATTGAAGAGAAGAATTTTTTTAACAATCGTAAGAAGCCCGATTTTCGATATTTTTATTAATTAGTGGAATAATTAATCGATAAAAAGTTATATACAAAACCCGTGTTAATTTACCATGTGATATTGGACGATTGGAATACGATATCAAAAATCGGATTTTTTACGATTGTTAAAAAAATTCTCCTCTACAATTTTTATAATAGGTAGTTTTGTTGTAAACCGCTTCAATAAGCCGTATTACTTGAAGAACAAAAGTATAGTTTTTATTAGTATAACATTTGGATACGAATATAAAATATAAAACCGAACCAAATTAAATAATATTTTGTCACAAAATAATATTATATAATAATCGTTTAGGTCCATTTCCCTGGCACCCCCACTTTGGAATTTCGCAACAAAACTAAGAGCCTTTTTTTGTGCTTCATTTGTGCTGATTTGTGCCGAAAATCCCAACATTTGTGCTTTTTAACTTACTGAGATACGAACGTTTTTTATAGGGGGTGCTGGGGAAATGGTTGCACCCCCATTTTCATATTTCAAAATTTGAATGATGTCATTAATTTGTGCATCGTTTGTGCTGATTTGTGCCAAAATTCCCGACGTTTATGCTTTTGAACTTCCCGAGATACGAACGTTTTTCATAGGGGGTGCCTTGGAAATGATTTGACCAGCTTTTAACCCTTATAAAAAGTATCATAAGGCTATATTAAGGCTATAATAACCCTTAGTAAGAAATAGTATTATTATTATTTTGTAATTTGGTATACTATAATTTAAGTTTTTACGCAATATTTTATAAACTACTAGTTTTTTACATTTATTTTTATGTTTAGTTTTTATAATTAATTAAATTGTTGTTACTTATATTATATTATTATATATGTTAAAAAACCTATATCGACTTATATACCAAATGTCTAAAATACATGATCAATAACATAGATATTACAATATAATATAATGTTAATAATGATTGTATGATTTGAATTCCATTTATTTAATAAAACATTTATCATAATAAATTGTAATATGATGTGTCAACACGAGTGTGAAGTTGGGTGACCAAAGCTAGGTGACTAATTTTTTCGTGTGGATAGTGATAAGAGCCCTTGTATGCTCGGTTGCATTACAGTATTTTCTAGGCGCCCACCTTTTATATAGCCGTTTGTATGATCTACTTCCATTTCTAACCACAAGATAGCGGCAAAAGATTCGTCACGAAATATTTTGTTGTCACTTAGTAAAACCCTCATATTATGTTTTTAAGTATTATAAAATGGATCCGCAAAGGCGGCATAGCACTGCACACAACAGCCAGACAATGCGTTACGTATACCCGCGCTTGGTTTTTAATTTTTTTAGCAATGTTCCGGAAGGAGTCGACGGACTTAACATAAATAGGTATTCGGAAAGCCTGGAAAATTTGCTACCCGACGATATGTATTCCAAGAACCACCGGGCTTCTTAAGTAATCGTACTTAGCGCGCGAAAGACCCAGGTGACCAATGAGCGCATGCCGCATGTTCCGGAAAGAGTCGACGGACTTAACATAGATATTCGGAAAGCCAGGAAAATTTTCTACCCGACGATATGTATTCCAAGAACCACCGGGCTTCTTAAGTAATCGTACTTAGCGCGCGAAAGACCCAGGTGACCAATGAGCGCATGCCGCATAACGTATACCCGCGCTTGGTTTTTAATTTTTTTGACAATAGTTTTATGTATTATAAGCCGCCATTGCTGGCAGCTTCCGAAAATTATTAATGATGTATAGTGTAAATATAATATAATATGAATTATACTTACACTTATTAGATTTTTATTTAATTACTGTCCGTTTTATCTTTAATGGTATTGGACTGTGCAGGTTAATAGTTTATATGTACATGTTTTATGTTGAATGTGTGTTATTGTTTATCATTTTTTTTTCTTTATTTCTGAAGTGTTAGAATAATATATAAAGTAATGTTTTGCTATTGATTTGTTTGAATTCCATTTTGAGCTTAGAGAATGTTAAGTAAGTTAAAGATATTTAATGCTGCTATATGATGTTTTAATTATGTGCCATCTTGTGGTGAATTATACTACTGTACCTATGCAATTTTATTTATATAGATGCTAATTTTGAAGACTATAGTGTTAACGGAATATATTGATGATTCACAGAACACCCAACGGTGATTTCCAAAACAATCCTATTATTGACGAAGTTTGAGTCGGGACGAAAGTAATAATATTAAGTTCAAATTTGGACGAAATTACATATTAAAAAACCTAGAATAACTATTTAACGGTTTTAAGCCCTGATATAAGTATAATATGTTATAATACTATAATATTATGTCTAATAGTATAAGACTTATACCTAGACTTTCATATCGTCTCCGCTCAGAATCGTTTTTCTTATACAATCATATTATATGATTGAATTTAAATTTAATACCATCCATTATACAGTGACCCACTTGTAACCTGCTGTACAGCATAGCGACATCCACTTGACTTTTTTTTTTTTATTACATACATTCGGCAAATCATATATTATTATTATTATGATCGACGCAGGATATTATACAAACTACAAATGTACATACGGTCGACCAACAATTTTGCTATAGACATTGATTTATTGATTTAAAAAGAATTAATATTAAATAGCTCAACACTTCTGAAAATGTTGGATGGTAGAAAAATAAAAATTATTTACTAGTTTTTTATGTAGGAATTTAAAATAAAATTATTGTGGATGATGTGACATGATACAGTCATGATAAATCTAGGTACTTTATTTTAATTTAATTATTCAGAACATCTGTCTCAGATAAAATATTATTTTATAATAATACCTATTGTAATTTTTAAATTGATTTATAGTATTCTTTATTCCTTATATATATTATATTATGTGTATTTGTCAATTGTCATAAACTAGTAATAATAATAACTCCCTATCTCCAGTACAAGCTGCATAATATAATATTCTATTCAAGTGATATTATCCTCAGTTCTGACCATACATTATATAATACATTAATTATTACATGTTATGCATAACTAATGTTTTAATGAACCTTAATGTTATACATTTTATAACTTATAAAATAATTTTTCTCACAAACTCCTTATACAAACATTTACCTGTGTCATATTCTTGAATAATTAAAAACAAACAATTAAGCAACTTGTAAACTTAAAATTTAACTATAGATTACTCTTATTTACAAAGTTGCATTTAAATCTCAACTTAATTCAAGAACCAATGATACCTAAGTGGAAAACAAAAACATCCATATAATTTAATAAATATTTTATTTATTTTTGTTTTTTTTTTATTTTCATTTTTTTCATTTTTTTTTTTTTTTTTTTTGTTGCCGATGTTGTAGTTGTTGTTGTTGCTGTTGTTGTAGCTGTTGTTGTTTTTGCTGCTGTTGTTGTAGCTGTTGTTGTTGATGATGTTGTAGCTGTTGTTGTTGTTGCTGCTGTTGTTGTAGCTGTTGTTGTTGCTGATGTTGCTGTTGTTGTTGCTGTTGTTGCAGCAGCCGCAGCAGCGGCAGCAGCAGCTTCAGCCTTTTCAGCTGCCCTGGCAGCCTTTGTGGCTGCTCCTTCCACCGCAGTCTTGTGGCAGGAGTCAGCCACATGGCCATTCCAGCCACAATTCTCGCACCCTATGAAATCAAAAAAAATTAATATATTATGTAAAATAACAATGAAATGGATTATTGTATACGTAAAATGTTGTACGTTAGTAACTCATTTAAGATTCTTAAATAAATGACACTTTGGCTATTACAAGAACAAAATATAGACAGTCCATAACAATACTATATTATAACATAAAGAAAGAGAAGAAAATATATATTTGCTTATATTAATATTATAGGTATGTGAGAATTGCATGCTACAAATTGTAATTATTTAATTTATATTAACTATTTAAGGGGCCTCATGAATGTGCGTTTTTTTTCTCAAAAACTACTGTTTCTAATTCCAACGATACGTGTCGAGAACTATCACGATTTTCAATCTGAAAAAATATTCTGATTCTCCGTAATATGTACAAGGGATCGATCGAACTACATTTTTAATTTTAATAATTTAGATGTTGAAAAAATTTTAAAATTTTCTAAAATTTGCAAAATTTCAAACTTAAATATTTAATCAACTAAATACAATTATAAAAATTCCCTCGATCGATCCCTTATACATGTTTTAGAAAATTAGAATATTTTGTCAGAATAAAAATCGAGGTAATCGTTGCGACGTATTGTTGGAATTAGACTTGTCTGTTTTAGTGAAAAATAAAAAAATATTTTCGCGATCACAAAATAGTATCTGACATGTGCGTGCGAGTGCGGGCGAGTTCCCTCCGTACCCGCTACCATTGATTAAATATACATAGATAGCCCACGCAATGATAAATATTGGAAACGCATATAATGTCTCAAATGGAGCCAGAATTATAGTAGTAATGGATTCCTGACAACAGAATGCGCTGATGTGCCATATAAATTATAAACATTTATAATCTCCAATTTATTGTTATCTTTTTACTAATATCATTGATATCAAATTAATCAATGTTGATAAACCGTTATACTTTATACGTTATACTACTTATACTATGTTACCCCATGACGTATTATACTTGTTTATACTTCGCGTTTTCGCTCATCGCTGTTAAGTTTGTCTTATAAAATCACTTTTCAAGATGTCACGAAGTGGAAATAAGTGTGCGTATGTACGATGTGGAAAAAGTGCTCGTTTAGAACCGGGTCTTAAATTATACCGTTTTCCTAAAGATATACATTTGTCGAGGCAATGGATTTTAAATTGTGGTAAGTACTTAATTAATAAATATCAATGAATGTATATAATGTACCAATTAGTAGCCCTAGATCAAAACAAAATAATACACATTCAATTCAAAGATAGAGAGTTATCATTAATTAAAACCAAATAGTTAAGTTAGAAAGTTACCTACTTTAAAAGTAACATTAATTATATATTAATATGAGTAATATATTAATCCAGACCTGTCCATTGCAATGTTAAGTATGTTCTCATTAAAGATGTCTTTACAGTTCCTAAACCTGATACTTATAGATGAAAACGTCTCAGTTTCATATTAGGTATATTGTAATAATACAATATTTTTTTTTTATATTATTGTAACGTCACAGCATTTTTTGACTTACGCTATATGTATCATTAAGTTTCAACAAGGTATGCATTTAAAATGATAACTTTATTTTTTTTTATTTTAGCAAAATATATAATAAAAATAACTTGAAAACTGTAAAATAACATTGCAATACAATAGAATAAAACAAAATAAACGTATAACCTGTTAAATAAAATAAAACAACAAAAATAATATTTTAAATTAATAAAATAACAACATGCTGTTTGAAAAAACAAAATAAATTATTTAACAGCTAATTACTTTTCAATAAAACAAAACAAAATAGAATGTAAAATAAAAATAAACTTATAACCTGTTTAGCAAAAATAAAAAATAAAAACAAAATATTTAATAATAATAAATCACATTTTTATCACAATAAGTATAGTCATATACCTACTCATATAATTAGTAATCAGTCATCAAAGTTTACCTCATCAAGATCTGGATCATTGTCAAAAATGTCATTTGTTGCTTTTAATTCTGAATAAAAACTATGGAATGTAGGTGGTATTAATGGAAGGAGATCTAATAAATCTTTTTTCTTCTCCTTTGAAATTAAAACTGGCTCAGAATATCTTTTCTCAACATTCAAATCACCAAATTTTCCACGACGCCTGAAACTTAATGATTTGAATGAGGCATCCTCTTCAAGTGTATTTTTATAATTAATTATGCCTTTATCAGATTTTCTGTATTGTAGCCACTGCACATCATGCCATTTAAATGGTTCACGATCTGTATTTATTTTATGAGCAACTAAAGGACCCTTCAATAGCTTAGCAAAATCAAAGAAATCATCTTGTGCCATTTCTATAACTTTAAACTTATTTTTTTTCCCAGTACTTCTGACAAGTTGATACCAATCATGTGGGTGGAATATAGGAACTTGAATTTTTTTTTTCTGTTTTTCTATTAGAGAATGGTCAACATCACATTCCATGTGAGTATGCCCTGGAACTAAAAATTTATGATTTATAATATTTACATTAGGCAACATATGAATGATTTTGAGAAACATGGCCGATACATGAGAATTTTTATTCTGTCCACCACAAGTGTCAGAGTAAAATGTAACTTCAGTTACATTGTTTGGTGTATTATTAATTAAGTGTTTAAATAAACAAGAAGCGATTTCATTAGCACCTCTGCCAGCAACTGCTTCATGCCACATGTAGTTAAATGATTGGCCATCAGCGTTATTATGGATAGTTAAATTGAATGTCCATAGCTGTCTTTTATAAAATGCTACCGAAGACTGCAGATATGGCGTAGGCAAGCATTGCTGCAAATCAAATGAAAAACATTCCTTTTCAGGATTATTCTTGGAGATTTCTTTATCAATAGCTTTACTGCTATAACCAAGATCTGCATTAGATTGATGAACATTTAAAGTATTTTTATAAGTTATCAGCATATCTTCATTTTTGGATTCTTCTGCAGTTTTAATTTGCATTTGAAGAGTATCACATTTATGACAAGTATCTACCTTAGGCTTTTTAAAACTTAACTTTAACTTATGAAATTCTCTTTCATATATAAATCTAGACACAGTACTATTATGAATATGATTATCCTTGTACATTTGGTACATAATGTTTAAATTTAAATGACTCTGTAAATATTTTTTGTCATTTTTTTTTCTAGTATAGTGACTTTCATGCGCAGGAAAAGAGTTAATGTGTGCAATTACTTCTGCTAAAGTATTTTCTGTAGTTTTATTTGATGATGATTGTCTTCCACGCTTATCTGGAGCTGAAATACCAGAAACACTCTCTAACTTGTTTTTGATTACAGACCTTATGAATCCTTCTTTTTCGTCCAATGTTTTACAAAAACAATCTTTGCATACTGAATGGCGTTAACCATTAATTTCAAAAAAATAATTTAATATTAAGTCTCTGGTTTTATTGCTATTAATACACCTAACACGAGAAGTTTGTAACGTCACAGCATTTTTTGCATTCTTATTATTATTATAACAAACATACCTGTACCCATATTATCAGTCACGAGCGTACCTTATTATAACATTGTTATGATTATCGCGCGCCAATGCAGGAATAACCGCAGTATTATGTAACTACTGTCCCCCGACCCCCACAACCCGCAGTGACCGGTACCTACACATCGTTTGCTCACGGCCGTCGATGCCGTCGGCGCCTACGTCGGGTTCCGCCGCACGACACCGGCAGAGCAAACTGTCACCAAGTCTGATTATTGCACAATTCCTTCTAATACACGACACTGACTTGCCCCACTCAACACCGAAAAGCTCCGTCGCTAGCACCGGACCATCGCCGTCGCCGGGTCTCGGCACTAAAAACACTTTTTCAACTACGTTGTACCTGGCCGGTACTGTCTCCGCACGGCTCTACTTTTGTCTGTTCGACTCCGCACACTCGTCTGTTCGACGATCAACGCACGGACCACGCGGCCAACCGATTGATATTTGGTTACATCCACCGACCTCATCGAATACACACCTATCGTCCAGCATTTCCGACGACTGCCAGCAACCACGATGATGGGCTGAGTTAACCATGAGGGCCCGGGTGGGCGGCCACAGCTCCAGTCAACACAAACCACGCAGTTCACCAAGTCATTGTCGTATATGTTTTTATATCTCTCCTGTCCCCCCTTTACCAGCACGTAGGCCACAGGTTATACGGATTTTATGTTCGTATAACCTGTGTGCCAGGGAGGCGTCGCAAGACGCGGGTCCCTCAACAAATGATTCCCCCCTGTTTTCGGCTTATACAAGGCCAGCATGCTTTTCCGGTAACCCTGTGAGGACACGCCATGATTGATATGGTGTGTGGCCTCCTGCGGGCCGGGAAAGTATGCACCAAACTTATTATATTTTTTCATAATTGCCATGTGCCCAAAATTATTATATTTTGTCGCATTTGCCATGTGCCAAACTTATTATATTTTTTCATAATTGCCATGTGCCCAAAATTATTATATTTTTTCGCATTTGCCGTGCGCCAAACTTATTATATTTTATATATTTACTATATTATTATTCTTTGTAATGCTCAATATTATTCTTAAAACGTCAAGTAAATAGACCCACGTGATTACCTAAATACAAATCTTATTATTTTAATATTATTTTTCCCCCTAAATAAATCCTCGGCATTCATTTGCAGTTGCGTGTTTAAAGCCTACGAGCTCCACCGACATGGCCCTCGGGTCATCACGCGGTGCGGCTCGTAGGTCACGACAGAAGTGATCCCCTTTTGTCGTGGGTGGTTTGCGGAGCCCTAAAAAAGCTACGGAATCTCACATTATATTTAGGTAATAGTGATTTGGCAGATCTCACTCAAGATGAATTGTACAAACGGCACATTTGTGGTCATCATTTTCTTGACGAAAGCTTTACTAGTTACAACAAATGCAGACTAAAAAAAAATTCATTCCCTCAACCGTTTGTAGAAATAGATAGCAGTGACATACCTGTTAATATACCTATAAAAACATATTCTGCAGCATCAAAATTTCCATTAAGTCCTCATCAAGTTTTTGAAACTAAAAGAGTACAGTCTACATCAACATCCTCATTTTGTGAGTCAACTAAAAGAATTCGATTAATAACACCTGTAAAATCTACAAAGTATAGTACATCACAATCTAATGTTTCTACTCCAGAAATATCACCAAACACCACTTCTTTTTTTAAAAGTGTTAGTAATTTGCCATTAACTACTGCTTTAAAACCAAAACAACTTTTTCAAAAATCAACTTCAGATGCAGATTTAATATTAAAATTGAAACAGACAGTAGCTCGCCAGAAAAAAACAATAGCTCTTAAAAGAGTAACAATTTCAAAATTGAAAAAGAATTTAATAATGTCAAGAATGCAACATCGTCAAAATAAATCTGAACATTTTATGAACTTACTAACATTTCCATCAGAAAACTCAAAAACTCTGGTTAATATGCAAGTATCACACAGTAAATCTAAACCATGGTCTCAGAAAGAAAAGCAATTTGCCTTAAGTTTGTTTTATAAGTCTCCTTCTGCTTATAAATTTTTATTTTATTCAAAACAAATATCATTACCTGGTCTTTCCTCAATTAGGCGTTGGGTTGGAAGTTCTAAATGTCGAGCAGGATTTAGTCCAGTTTTGTTTAAACAATTACAAATGAAGGTAGATTCAATGAGCGAGGAAGAAAAATACTGCACTTTGGTTTTTGATGAGATGAAGATAAAGAATTTTCTAGAGTATTCCAAGTATTTGGACCTGGTAGAAGGATATGAAGACTTAGGCCACAAAGGCCGAACAAATAAACTTGCAGGACAGGCAATGGTGATGATAATTAGAGGAGTGTATTCGTCATGGAAGATGCCAATAGCGTATTTTCTACCAGCAACATCAGTAAAACACAAAGTTTTAAGTGAATTACTTGAGGAAGCCGTGAAACGTTTGTTTGACTGTGGGCTTATTGTCAAAGCTCTTGTTTGTGACCAAGGTGCAAGTAATGTTGCTGCTTATAAAGACTTAGGCATAACAAAAGATAAGCCATATTTTTTTGTTGACAATAAAAAAGTGTTCACAATGTTTGATGTACCACACCTGTTCAAAAATCTTAGAAATCATTTCAGAAAAAATAATTTGTTGTTTAATGGAGAAGAAGTATCATTTAAAGATATTAAGGACACATATGACATTGACAAAAATAGTAGCACAAGTCGATCATTGCTTAAAATTACTGATGCTCATATTAACCCGGGACCATTCCAACTTATGTCATGTAAGCTGGCTATGCAACTATTCAGCAATAAAGTAGCTACTACAATGAAAACTTGTATTATGACACAGCAACTTAAATCTAAAACAGCTCCTAACACTGTGGAAATGATAAAACAATTAAATGATTTACTTGATTGTCTGAACAGCAATTCATTATTTAATTCTAATCCATTTAAATGTGCTCTTTCTGATAAGTGTCCACGTCAACTTGAATTTCTATTAAAAGCAAAGACTTGGTTTGAGTCTTTAAAAAAAATTTCTGCAGACCCAAAAAAACCACTCAGAGATGAAAGACCTGCTTGTTTTGATGGAATGGTATGGACTATTAATGCTATAATAATGTTATATGAGGAACAAGTTAAAATTGGTTATAGTTATTTATTGTTGCGAAGACTCAATTCTGATGCTATTGAAAACATGTTTGCTGTTTTTCGACAAAGAGGTGGCTACAATCGGTAATTATATATATTATATTTTTGAGAGCAAAAGTTTTTATCTAATTCTTGTATTATTACAGAAATCCAACTGCAAGAACATTTAGAACAACCTTCCGTTTACACGTTAAGACAAATTTGATGCAGACAACCACACTCTCAAATTGTGAACCAGATGATGATATTCATTTATTAAGCGGAGATGATGGATTGTCTAAGAAACCTTCTATTGAAGAAGAATTAAACTCATCAAGTTGCTCTTCTCTTTCATTGTCATCAATGGATGATTTAATATATGAGCAATGTGAACCAGGGTATGAACCACAAATATCCTTAGAAAATTGTTCAAATAGTTACTTTACTGGTTATTTGGCTAAAAAATGTACTGAGAAATTTAAATGCAGTAACTGTATAAGTACATTATTAAAATCTGATGAAGGCGATAAATTTAATCAACAAGAATTTTTAATTTTCTGTAGAAACTACGACTCTCAATCGTCAGATTTTTTTTTAAAAAGGCCAACATCTAGTTTTACAGATTTTGTTAGTTTGGCACAAAAAATTATTAAGAAAACAGTAGAAAAAATGCCACACAAAAGATTAATTCAAAAGTTTATTTTTAATAAAATAAAAAAAGAAATCTCCCATGTATGTAAATTTAGCGAATTATGTCAAGACCACTACAATTTCATTATAATTCATCTTATTAATTGTAAACTTCTTCGAGATTTTAACTGGAAATCAAAAAATATAAAAAAAACTAGAGCAGAAAAATCTCAAAATAAACTAAGCATTTTGAAAAATAATTAAAATTGTAAAACTATTTGTTTAGTATTTTTTGTAATTATTATTATATTTTGATTTGTATTTTTTTATTTATTGTATTTTAAATAATAAATTACGAAAACATTTTAAGTTACATATTTACATTGGAACTTAATGTCCTATCACTCCTATCATAACAAGTTGATTCAAAAGTAGAATGTTTAGAACATTAATGTGTTTTAGCTTTAAGTTACAAGAAATAGCAATTAAATAAGATGTTCAATAATATTGAATTGTCTTGAGCAGCAATTTTACGGAAAAAGTGAAATATATTATATTATAATAGGTTACATCTTTACGTTGCTACTTAATGACGCGGGCTGTCTTAATTAAATATCTAACTGTCAGCTTAAAATTATATGATATAATAAAATAAAGTTAATTTTCTTCAAATCAAAATTTAAATGATAAAAATACGATGGTTACTTATTAAAGTAGATTTTTAGTTACACTTAAGAGGACGCTACACCTAAAGCGAAACGAATAGAACGGCCGAGAGAACGCGCTGTTAAGTGTTTTCACGATGCGCAAGCACGCGGCGTTTAAGCCACGCCCAATACTCGTTGTCGGCGACCGGCGGACGATTGTGCTCATTCGGGAGCGATGTTTATTATTTCCTCAACCTTCGACTGTGTCTGATCGCGTAAATATAAAATGTAAACACCTTATATTATGACGCGTTTCCGCCGTAATATTCGCGCATACCTTCTCGGCGACTCAGCTTATAATTATTGCATTATTAGATGCTTACTCCATACAAAATATAAACAATACAGTAAATAATATCTACTTTATAACAGTATCCTAAACTAATATTACCTACCTAAATATCTAAATAGGTATTAGTTTTTAGTAATTTAATTAATTGAATATATGATTTTACGTTATACTGCTACTACATAGGTAGGTATACGTTTTAAATTACAGTTTTTGGGTACTTCTTAAAGATGATACAGTAGCCCGTATCAAAGCTATCTATTATTATTTTTAAGATTCTACCTTTCTACAAAGATACGATTACCGTTGGTACTATATATGCTATTGAGTTATTAAATATTCAAATTAAATTAAATAAAAAATACAGTATTGCCTATTGGTAATCATTTGTCAATTATAATGTTAACACTATTATATCATACATGAAACTAATATAGGTATATTTTTATTTTTTATTAATTTGGTGTTTAATGTGGTCACTGGTCAGGCTCTCTAATATCACTTTTCAAAAATCGTTTTCCATATAGTGGATCGACAATTTCTGGCAGTAAACATTCTAAATAAAATCTGAAATGGTAATATATTTTTAAAAACACGTTTCACATTTATTAAAAATATTATAGAATAACTGATGAGAATAAAGGTCACATTTTTTTAAAATTATTATTAGTTGTGGTCATAATTTTAATAATACGCTCAGGCTCTTTGATATCGGACTTCAACATTCTTATTGGATAAAGTGGTTGAATTATTTCAGGTAGCATACAATCCATATAAAACCTAAAATTATAAACAAATTAAAAATGTACTTACTTAAAATATTATTAAGTTAGGTCAGATAATAAATTACATTTTTAATTTTTCTGCCATATTAGAAGTCCAAAATTCTGGTTCATAATAAATTTTTTCTACCGTAATCCAATTACTGGTATATATTACAAAATAGCATAATTTTCTGCGGGTAATATGCAACTGGCCCATTACTTGATAATAATAAATATTATCTTTTTTAAGTTTTGTACAATTATCTACTATGTTACAATATGGCAACTATAAAGTTTAAAAAAATGAAATTGTAAAACTACAGGCTTAAAGTATACGCAATGATTATAATAATATGTAAACAACATGACTTACTAATTTTTTGTTAATAGCATCTATTGCACTTGAAGTGTCTTTTGCAATATATGGACATTTAATTTCAATAATTGCCGTTTTACCAATCAAGCCATCTATATAATATTAGACCCGATATATTTTAAATTGTATACGTAAATTAAATTATAAAACATAAATAATATAATATAATACCTAATATTCAAATATTTTACCTGGACTTGCTGCTAAGTATGGCTCATCAGGATCCACTATCAAACCACAAATTTGTATTTTTTCGCCAATTATACATTCTGCTTTTTTACGAGCGATAGGCTCCGTATCTCTGCCGTATTGTAAATATTTAGATTGGACATTTCCAGCATAAAGTATATTGTACACGGTGTTTTTACAACTGGTACTAGAACGCATTTTACAAACTTGTCCGAATCTAGAGGCAGTAATTCGTTTTTTGCGTTCATAGTACCACTTCTCACTTTCACTTTGATTTCTAGTATCATCTTCAATTTTTTTAATATCTGCATTCTCTAAGGATGTAAGGAATTCTTTTTTTTTTTTTTCAAAATCTTGTGGTGAATATTGGTTTGTTAGCGGCTCTGCCAAACCATAGTCAGCATCTGGACCGTCAGTACAAATAATTTTAGTTTTTCTAGCTTCTGGGAATAACTGTCTTCTTTTTAATGTGTTGGTTCTTATTCGTTCATAATTTTTTATGAATCTTTTCCCAAATTTTCCTATAAAACAAAATAATTATTTTTAATGTAGATACCTTTTTCAAAATTTTAAAACTTTTTACTACAACACACCTGGACTACAGTTGGAGATCTTTTTGTGTATTTTTCTTAGATACTGTTTAGAGTTAAATGAAACTACGGCTGCTTCTACCCTAGTATTATAGCTTCTTTTACTCGAAAAATTTAATCTTTTACCGGCTATGTGTTTGTTTATTAAAGAATTAAATTGTTCGCACATGTTGTTATTTTTATTTTCTAACAAACTTTCGGAATTTAAAACAAGTCTTGATACATAGTTTTTTATTTCATTCATCATTCCAGAGCTTTCAGCCTCTGGCACTAAGTTTAAATCATTATTTTTCGATCCATTACAAAAATAAGAATCACACTTTAGATGCTGACCAAGTCGATGGTATGGGGCGTTAGCAACATCTCTTTGAATACCTACAAATTAAAAATCATTCAATTTATAATAAATTGTAAAATATTTTCCACAAAATACCTTTTATCTTTTCTAATTTCGTTACTCCAATTATATTTCTCCAATGTATAACTGCTTTTGTGATATCACCTCTAAATCGTAAAATATTCGATAGAATATATTTTCGAACACGAAGTGGGTATTTTGTGTTTCTAGCAATCACTGTAAGTTTGGTGGCATAGTTTCGCATCAAATGATTTCGGCACTCAATTTTTCTTATGTGAAAATTGGGACCGTACGGCTGAATTTCATTTAAGCGTTTAGTCACACTGCTGTCCCCATCACCTATTACGTTTTTAAATGCCACAATTTTTTTATTTTACCAAGGATTTTTTTTTAATTTTTTTACCTATTAAACAATTATACTTTAATCCATGCATTTCCTCGCTTTTCATAAATCCTTCAACCACGCCATCGGCCTCCATACTTGTTGAGGACTTTTTCCAATTGAGGAAGCATTGATGATCAGGTGCGACTTTTTTACTATTTTTCGATTTTTGGCAAATACAACAATATTTATTGCGTATTCCAACGAAAAGCACTTTTTTAGATTTAAAACCAATTATCGTAGCCTAAATGAAATAAATAAGATTTGGTTTGATTATCATTATTACCAAACTATATATACTATATTAGATATATTACCAAAATATGTACTAAAGGTAAAAAAAAATTAAACATACAAACAAAACTACAGTTTTAATTACATATGCAGTATGACTGTATTTCTTTAAAACAAATTTATATATCAATAAGTTATGTTTTAATGATTAATAAAAAATATGCAAACTCTAGCCTACTTACTGCTCCGGATAAGGCGTCGTATTTTGTCCGATAGCTGCGTTTAGACCACTGCCCATCTGCAACAACTGTGATGACTGGTGTGCCATCTACGTCTATATCACCACACTCCAACGCCATTTTTTTTTCTTCCTCACCAGCTTTTTTTATTTCATCCCATGCTGTTGCATGCACAATATCAGCTACGTTTTCTTGTACTTTCGTATAACCACTAATCGATAACGATGGGATTTCAAGAAATGAAAACAATTCAGACAGCTGTGTGTGACCAATACCGATTGCTTGACAGCCGTGAACAGTTGCTTTATTAATTGGGACTTGTACTGTTTTAGGATTTTCTGTATAAAGTTTACTTTTGATGTTACACACTTTACATTTGAATGTTAAAATTGACTGAAATCCTACAAATGTTTCTTTCTGATACTCCATGTCAATAAATGAACAACCGAACCCACCACTGTGTACCTTTTGGATTTGATTGATAAAGTGAAAAATATCAATAATTCTTCGGCCTGTTAAAGGTCTGTGAATTCAAAAAAAAAAAAACAAAAAATAACATAGTTGAATAAATGTTTTACAGTATATTATAAGTTCTAGTAAAAAATTAAAATTAAATTAAATTGCATAACACTAGTTTTTTTGTACACACTTACTCGGCAGTTGTAGTATTTTCCGATGATAAACTATCTTCAGATGCAGTATACATAACACTTAGGTTATGGTCAGAAATATTGTTGTCTCTACAATAATTGTTAATTATATTATACACTATTATTATGCCCATATTAATTTATTTGTAAATACTTATAGTACTTATAAGAAAAATAGTATTAAATCTTTGCTCACTCTAATCGAGAACATGAGGCCTTATATTCAGGAAAAATCAATGTTGCATCTAAATTACTTCATAAAATAACAAAGTTATTCAATATATTCATAATTTAACTTGGTTTTAATATTTACTTTATATCCGATGATAATGTATTCACTACAGACGATACAGACGTTTCATCAAGATTTAAATCGTGTACTAAAACACTGCATTAAAAAAAAATTGATAGATTAAAATATAATCTAAAGAAAATACAAATATGCATACTTATTGTAAACAATTGTTGAGTTATAATTCAAAATCATATTTTCTGCATTAGAAGACGGAATTACATTATTTAATTCATTAATTAAATCTTCATTTCTAAATAAATATAAAATCAAAAAAAAATGTTGAAAAATTATTTCATAACATATATAGTCACTTTTGAATACCATTTTTTGTATATTTTTTTTAACTTTGCATAAATTATTATTTACTCGTAATAACTAATTATTTAGGTACACTATTACACCCAGTCAAGTAATTCAAAAATTGAATACAAACATAAATAGGTAGGTACTTGATTTTAATTTTGCAGTAATAATTAATTATTAATTTTATTTAAATTTTTATAAACAAAAAGTATAAGATGTATATTATAGCAAATATATGCAATACAAAAATATAATTTAATTTTTAATCATTAGGTAAAAGTGGTAATACACTGTAAAAAAGGTGGGTAAGTGGATGTCGCTCTTCTGCATGTACAGTAGGTTACAAGTAGGTCACTGTATAATGGATGATTTTAAATTTGAATTCAATGATATAATATCATTGTATAAGAAAAACGATTCTGAGTGGAGACGGTATGTCAGTCTAGGTTTAAAACATATTACATACGTATCTATGGTATTAGAAATTGGTAAAAAAAAATTGACCTATAATAGTACCTATACTTTCTTATAGAAATTTTTTTTTTTGATAAAGGTAGATAATCTTATAATGAATCTTGTATTACATTTTTAAATCTTAGATTTAAAAAGAAAATTTTTACGAATTCTTTCAAAATAATTTGCTAATTTT
>NW_021771444.1:9885-11047 GCF_005508785.2 Acyrthosiphon pisum | reverse complement strand
TAATACATTATACATAAATATGGAAACATTATTTTGAGATATTGATTCACAAAAAAAAATATTAAAATTCAATATTTCATGTTAAAATAAAGTTTATCCAAAATTAGTTTGCATGTCCGATGATGCATAATAATATGCAACGATAAATAATAGGTATACAACGACACAGGCATATTCATATGCGCAATTCACGCAAATAGGGGGGATTTAGGGGCTACCCCCACCCACCCCAAAAAGAAGTCCATATCACTCCCAAACATTTCCAAAATTGTATTTTAAGTTTTTTCAATATTATCAAAGTAAAGCTTTAGGCCCTCAAATCCCAAACGCTATTTGCGCTCGTGGGCTTATTATAGTAACCGGGTTATTGAGTACCTATTACAATACCTACTGTACCTAATAATGCATAACCTAAGTAATAGGTTACTGGTACGTGTGTAAGTACCTAGTACCTACTTACTTTAGTAATAGTATTAATTATCTTGGATAATTTTTTACCCATCCACACGGTCCCACCCACCCACCATTTTAGGTGGTTCATTTGAACCACCATAAGTGCGTACTCGGCGCCACTGCAGTGTATTTGTATAGGTACGTTTTGTTTTGTAGTTTTGTGTTAATTGAATAATATTTCATATTCAATCGTTTAAAATTTCAAAATGAGTAATACAACTAGCAATGTGTGGAAGTTTTTTAAAAAAGACCATGACAAAACTGCAACATGTTTGCTTTGCCAAAAAAAAATAAAATCATCAGGTAGAGTATAATTTATTTAGTATTAATACATGGATATCTCAGTTCAAATAATTAGGATTTGTATGCATTTCAACATTTGCATATTTATTCTGGTTTATCGTACGCTAAGTGAGCACAACATTTATTTCATGACATATTTTTTAGGTAACACATCTAATATGAATGAAAATTTAAAGAGCAAACATAATACTTTATTATCTAATAAAGATAAACCAAAGGGTCCTGACACTCCTGAGGCATCAGTATCCGAGATTCCTGAGGCATCAATATCTAAAATTCATGATATTATATTACCTGCAAGTTCCATTGAACAAAATAAAGACCATAACGTATCCAATGAATCTCTTATGGGAGCATTTAAACGGCAAAAAACGATTTCAGAATCATTTGGTGTTATAGCATCGTC
>NW_021771444.1:8747-9835 GCF_005508785.2 Acyrthosiphon pisum | reverse complement strand
TATTACATTTTTAATCTTAGATTTAAAAAGAAAATTTTTACGAATTCTTTCAAAATAATTTGCTAATTTTCGTGATTTTTCCATATTTTGTCAATTTTTGAACTTTAAATGCTTATAAAAAAAAACTGTGACTAACGATTTTTAATATTTTTCATCTGCCTTCGGAACAATTTACTAGGAGCCTTCTATTAAATTTTCAAGCTTTTTTGACCAACGAATAAAATTTTATTGATATTTCTAGAAAAAAAACTAAAAAAAAATGGAAAATGAAAATGTCCCTAAACAGTTCAAAATAAATCAAAATATTTTGAAAATGTTATCGTGTATAGAAAAGGCATATATAAATAGCCAGTAAAAATTTCATGTTCCTACAGTCATTTGTTTTAAAGTTACACCAAAAACCAAATTCGAATTTGTCAAAAACCGATTTTGCGTAAAAATTTCCGTTTTTCCTTAATTTTTATGTTGTTTTTCCCGGCGCTTGTGAAAACTATTGGAAAATTTTTACTTTTGACCCCCCAAAGTACCAACTAGATTCACTTTCCTATCAGAAAAGCTACTGAAGTCGAAAATCCAAGCACTTTTACTGTCCTAAAACGTGATGACAGACACAAAAAAAAAAAATAAAAAATAAATAAAAAAATAAATAAAAAAATAAAAAAAAAACACACATCATTGTAAAATCAATACATTCATCGTTTCACTCAGAATCTAAAATATTTTATTACAATTAAATAGCAGATACCTACATTGTTGATATAAATAGGAAAAAATTAAGTAATAATAATACCTTATATAATATATTATTTTATTTTGTATTATAAAATATAAGTGATAAGTATTTTACGTAAAAAAATTTTTTGGTAATTTGTTAGGTAAAATACGGTAAAATTAGTAAATTTTTATTAAAATTAAATTTATAGTGTACCTATTTATTTTTTTTTTTACAAAATTATGTAAAGAAGGCAAGACAAATATAAAATAAAGCATTAGTATTTAATCCCTTTATTAAAAATAATAATTAATAATTATAGTTTTCTATTATGTGTTTAAATAAAAATAATTAATAAAATGTTACAAATTAAAAA
>NW_021771444.1:0-8392 GCF_005508785.2 Acyrthosiphon pisum | reverse complement strand
GGGGATTTCCTCTTTTCCGCCCGGCACTTTTGGGGATTTCCTCTTTTCCGCCCGGCACTTTTGGGGATTTCCTCTTTTCCGCCCGGCACTTTTGGGGATTTCCTCTTTTCCGCCCGCTGGACGGAAAAAGGACGCTTTCGAACGCTTCAACCGTGGTCGAAAACCAAACTTTCGGTGCAGGCGTGACAAAAAATATGTTTAAATGTTGATGCGTCATGCAAGGAGGTTATACTATACATTTAAGATGTAACCAAAAGTTTATGTTTTGTAAGAACCGTGGTAGGTATACATTTTAGTTTCTGGTTGTGCAGGGGATACGCGCCCGGCGGCCGGCACTTTTGGGGATTTCTTCTTTTCCGCCCGGCACTTTTGGGGATTTCCTCTTTTCCGCCCGGCACTTTTGGGGATTTCCTCTTTTCCGCCCGGCACTTTTGGGGATTTCCTCTTTTCCGCCCGCTGGACGGAAAAAGGACGCTTTCGAACGCTTCAACCGTGGTCGAAAACCAAACTTTCGGTGCAGGCGTGACAAAAAATATTTTACTTACAAAAAGTCACAAAATAGGACATGAAATAATGTATTTTTATTTTGAAGCTTATATTTAAAAGTACTTACTGCACATCCTTACGAACCCCATTACGAACTTTTTTCATTTTTTTTTTTAAAGAAGTCTTACCCGATCGGGCTCCTTTCTTTTGGATGACGCGAATTTTTTTTGGTGACATTATGTTAACAATGGTTAATACAATTTTGGCACGAAAAAAAATATGGTTAGATACAACAGCATAAAAATTAAATACAATTTATATAATGAGTAATTAATATAAAGGCCTTTCTGATATTGCTAAATTATAATAGGTATCGTAATATAATATAGTAATTCCACAGCGTATTCTGTCATATGGTGACTACGACGGTCGACGACATAATCAAGTGTAGCTTATAAATAAGTTTAGATATGGTCTATATTCATTATTCAAGATAATAATAGTATGTCTATCGACTTCTGATTATCGGAAATGTTTATTTTTGTCACAATTTGTCGCGCGGCTGCCCGGTGCCGGCCGATGACGAAAAACGCGAGTGCTTGAATGGAGTGGGGGAAGCCGCGTTTTGTCGTTTTACGCCACCAGGGAATAATTCGATAATAATTAGAAAAATTATTTTACAATAATTCCATATGCTAAAAATTGTTTTGCGCGGGACAACATTACTCCCTCAATATTAACATTAGAATTACCAAAATTGTAAATCTTTACTAAGAAGAAAATTATCTGTGTCGTAGCGTCGTTTTTTTTTTGATAGCACTACCCAATAATTTTTAACAATCATTTGAAAAATACAAAAAAGTCAAATGTTCTCAAACCTATAACTTTAAACGTATTTATGTTATCCAAATAATAAAAACGCTACGACATAGATAAAATTGTCCTCTATATGTAGTAAAATTTTGTTTATTCTATTAAAATTATAATGCGAGAAAAGTTGTCCCGCGCGAAACAGTTTTTACAACCGAATTACGAGTGGTGTGGCGTCCTCTTAATTAAATCAATTTTCGAACCTCCAAATTTAGATGGTCTCGAACTCTCGAGGACCGATTACAATTTACTAATATCAAATAAGAAAATTTAAAATAATAATATTATATAATAGGTAATAATATACTATACGATTTTAGATTATTTCTTATCTTATAATTCCACGAATGAACATTGGACTTTGACTGTCGTCGATTGCCGGCGTTTCTGTCTATTTAAGTATTTTATTATAATCATAATAATTTAATTACTCTATCGTGACACTGCACGCTCTCTATTGACACTCCGGGCTATTAATAACTTGTTTCCATTATGCCCATTGACGTGGGCTATCTATGTATATTTAATCAATGCCACTACACACAATATCAATTACCGTCGCGTCGCGTTCCTAGAATAGTTCAGATAACGTCTATACTTATAATTTAGTGTAATAATATTAGTAATAGCATAATATACATATATTTAGAGTTCGGTATTATATAATTATGTTTCTTAGATACCTAGGTGGATACAGGCTAGGTACTATATACGAGTAGGTAGGTACTAGGTAGGTAGGTATAATTGTTTTTCTAAACTATTTTCCTTGGCTATCGAATGTTGGCATTATTCGACAGTCGACAACCATCCAGTCAAGTTCGATTATATTATTTTATTAAAATATTATTTTAAAATGAGTCCAAAATATGCACCGAAAACAAAAATTCCACTATCGAAAAAAAAAAAACACAGAGGATTTATAAATGCAATTAGAAACCCCCACACCGTGAAACAACGAAATGTAGATGAAACTCCGTAAGTGTTTTTTTTATAATTTAGATGTTTTAAGGGGGCTGCAGCAGGTTTTGTCAAAAATCAAAACTAATGTAGATTTGACCAATCTAAACATTAATTTTGTTTGTTATAATGTTTTTCAATATATTTAAATTCCATATCATAAAATAAACCTTAAGGAGACTGGAAGGGGCTCCAGTCAATGAAAAAAAGTGACTTTTAGACCAATAAGCTAGACAAAACTGGAAGAATTTGGTTTGACAGATTTTAATTTTGAAAACGGATTATGATAAGTAAACTTGTTGATCAATCATAATCCGTCACTTTTTTTTCATCTGTTGCAGCCCCCTTAATATAATATAAAATTAAAAATATTATAATATTATATTGATTATTTAATTTTGGATTGTACAGAAAAAACTTTAATATCAGTTTACAACCAGTGATTTCTGAAATGCAAAATGACAGCCCAACTCAATTGTTTGCCGAAGTAGAAAATACAAACTTGAATACTAGCACTTCACCCATTAAAAACAATGATCCCAAAATACAAAGTTTATTTGGACGTAGAATTGTCGACATAGTAGATGCTGATCACCACAAACCTTTCGACTGTTCTTTTAAGGACATGGTATGTGTGAATGAAAAACAGGATGGATTAATATCAAGCTTTAAATTCATTTGTTTGTTGAGTAAAACTAAAAAAGTAATCAATTCAGAAAAAAAATTAGATCAAGAAGTAATGAATCTAAATACAGCGATTGTAGCCGGAAATATGAATGTTGGAGCGGGATTTAGCCAGTTGGAGACTGTTACATGTGCAGTCGAGATACCTCCTATTTCACAATATATATATGATAGACATCATAGTATTGTTTGTTTGGGATATGAAAAGGCTGCAGCTAATGCAATGGAAGAGGCTGCTAAAGAAGAAGCACAATTAGCAATTTTGGCGGGAAATATTGATAGTGACGGAACTCCACTTGTTACAGTTGTCGCAGATGGAAGCTGGTGTAAACGATCGTACAGGACAATGTACAACTCATTATCTGGCACGGTGAGTACCTACCTAATATTAGTAATCTAATGTAAATTAAATAAAACAGAAATATTTATTAATTAGTATTGTCTTAATATTTTTATTATAAAGAAGTTAGTGAAATATTTTGAAAATAAAATGCCAATTTAAACAACTGTTGAGAATTTCAAGTTTCTACGATATAATTTATATTTTTTTAATAATAACAAAAATCTAAATTCGTTTGATATAGTAAATCGTTATTTTTCGCGTGAATTTTTGATCTCGTGAAAATTAAAACTCACTCGTACATTTTTTTAACCCTCAAATATTTTTATAATTATTCTAAGCTTAACTTATGAACAACCTAGTATTACATTTTCATTACATTTTTATACATTTTTTAGTACAAAATAAATAACAAATATTCATGATTTTGACGAATTTTGTCAATATTTGCACTTCAAAAAAAAAAAATGCGCATGTTTTTTTCATAATTTTTGAATGACAGTAAGAACAACTCATGTATTTTGCCAAAGCGAAATTTTTTTTATCAAACTTTTTTTTTTTTCGGTTACTTTTTTAGGGTTTTTACCGACACTTGAATACTATTGGAATTGTTTTTTTTACTTTTGACCCCTAAAAGTACCAACTACCAACTAGATTCATTTTCCTTTCAGAAACGGGGCTGTGTTTGGAAATCGAAGCACTATATAGGTATTACTAAAAAATGTGTCGTCCCAAAAAAAAAAAACACATCATTGTAAAATCAATATATTCATGACTCCGTTCATAACCTAAAATTACAAAATCGTAAATGTTTGCAAATTCTTTATTGGTTAAAAATATATGAAATAACTTTATTTTAATAGTTTTCAAAATTCAATATAGGGTTCATGAAAATTTTCAAAACGATTCGACTCATTATGCTCCATATCCTAACTTAATTACTACCTATACACCTACTTACTTTGAGTGAACCAAATACTTAGCTTATGAAAGCAAAATGTGGAGATAATAATGACGAAATAAATCAGTTTTGTCTAAATTCTAAAATAAACGCGTATATGAATGGTAATTGAGTTAGATTTTAGTATTATATTCAATATCTTTATTTTAAAATTTCAGGCTGCCATAATTGGTTACAAAACAAAAAAATTGCTTTTCCTTGGTGTAAGAAATAAATACTGTTCTATGTGTGCCCGTAAAAAACCAGATGACAGTCTAACAGCGCACAAATGTACTAAAAACTGGCCAGCTACGAATAGTTCATCGGGCATGGAATCATCAATTATTATTGAAGGATTTTTACAAAGCGAGAAAATGTATGGTATTAGATACAATAAGTTTATCGCAGATGGTGACAGTAGCGTGTATAAAAAAATTTTGGAGGCAAGACCGTATAACAATTTAACTGTCGAAAAAGTGGAATGTAGGAACCATCTTTTACGAAATCTTTGTAATAAATTAAAAGATATAACTGTGAAAGCACAATCGGGTAAGCTTGAATTTCGCAAAATGTTAAGTGGTAATATACTTAGAATTCGTCGAGGTATCATATCTGCTATCATGTATCGTAAGACGAATGGGCATTCTGTTTCAGAGCTTAGACAAGATATAATGAATAGCATCAATCATGTTTTTGGGCATCATGATGAGTGTGCTTCATATTTTTGTGACAAACCTAAAACAGACATTGCAGATTACATTGAAAAAATCAAATCGATGGATCAAGAGTTTTATGCCAATGTAATGAAACACATTAGAAACATGGCAAGACACAGTGGTAGTTTGATACAAGATGTGGACAGCAATATAGTCGAGTCATACAATGCTATAATTGCAAAAGTAATCGGTGGAAAACGAATAAACTTTGCAATGAATCGTTCTTATTCTGGCAGATGCATGCTAGCAGCCGTAACCAAAAACACAAGTCGCCCGCTTTATTCTCTTCATAAGGTGTTGTACCATAAAAGTCCATCAAAACGAAGATTTTTAAATGCTGTAGAATTAAAAAGAAAAAGAAAACAAAATCTTCAAAATATTGCCAGAATAAAAAATAAAAGATTTAAAAAACAACTTTTTAAAAACAATGGTCCCGATTTATCGTATGGAGAAAATGCCGTTAGACCCGATATGGATTATTTAGAATTTAATAGACAAAAAGAAGACATTTTAAATGAAATGAAAGAAGTAGCATCAAAAATAGACGAAATTCAAAAACAAACTATCGAACAATACGAAAATGTACAGTGGAATGAAGTACGAAGAAAACTTTTAACGGCTTCTAATTTCGGACGTATCATCTCTCGAAGACCATACACTGGCTGTGAAAATATTGTCAAGAGTCTTTTATACAACACACAAATAATAGCACATTCATTAGATTATGGTCGTGACAATGAGGTTGTTGCTAAAAAACAACTTGAACAAATTTTGAACAAGCCTATACGTGACTGTGGTATTTTTATAGATGCGGAGCATTTCTTTTTAGGAGCTACTCCAGATGATTTACTGGATGACGATGGACTGGTCGAAATCAAATGTCCATACTCTGCTGCTAATATGACTCCCGATGAAGGCATATTAAGAAAAAAATTGATTTTTGGTCTATAAATAAAGATGGGAGTATTGGAAGTTTTAAAATAAGACATAAGTATCACTATCAAGTTCAAGGACAAATGAAAATTGCACAAAAAAAGTTTTGTGTATTTGCTGTGTGGACTCCAAAAGGAATAAAAACGGAAACAATCTTTTTTGATAAACAATTTTGGGAAGAACAAATGTTTCCAAAATTACAAACATTTTTTTACGATTGCCTATTACCTGAGATCGTGGACCCAAGGTATCCAGGAAGACCAATTAAAAATCCGCAATCTATTATTGATGCTCAACAAGAGCAAAAAAAAACTAGAATCGTCGTACATAGGCCATAGAAACTACACAATAACATAAATGTTATTATAATGTCATTAAAATATAATGGATATTTTATTCTTGTGCAATTTATTATTATAAAGTTGTAAATTGTATGGTACCTACTTATATTATATCATCAATATATCATTATAAACTTAATATAATACTTTTCCCGTATACCTAATAAGTTACATATTTTATAAATACCAAAATTGTATGTGTTTTTTATCTAAATATATATATATATGTCATCTGAAATTTGAGGAACAACTGTATACGCTACTGGTGACTGGTGAGTGGCGGACACCCCCCTTGAAAAAATCCTGGTTGCGCATGGTTTTTTTCATATGTTTATATGCGGAACTGTCAAAGCTACGAGTTCTCGATGGTTATCGGTAAATACTGAATATCAAAAAAAAGTCGAGTGACTATTATTGTTATCATTACGTACGGAAACAATGAACGGGACTTATTCCAAGAAGACATCGCGTGACCGCCGCGACCAACGTCTGACTAGTATCTATTGGCTGGGTGGTGAGTTGGCATTGTTCTATGCGGGTTACTACTACTAACGATAATTTACGACTAATACAACGACAAGGCTAATTGATAACTGTATAAGAAGTTGCCTATAAAATGTTCCTTAGAATTCAGTAGTATGGAGGACCCTTAATGAATTTATATTTCAAATTGTGTACTCATGGGCCACGAACATGAAATTTAACTAAATAATAAATGTACTTACGCTGGCGTCTGTAGGCGGGTGCGGGTCCCTCTGCAGGGACCTCTGGAGGGTCCGCTCCGCCACGCCCATCACGACCACGGCCGCCACCACCACGCCCACGGTCGCTACGACCGCGGCCGCCACCACGACCGCGGCCACCACGACCAAGATCGTTGCCACCGCCGCCACCGCTCTTCCAGCCGCCGCCACCACCGTTATTCCAGCCACCGCTGTTATTCCAGCCGCCGCCGCCGCCGCTGCCACCACCACCACCGCCGCCCCCTCCTTCTGCCACAAAATATACGTACATTGACATCTAGAATATAAGTACATTCAATTATTATAGGTATAAACTATAAAGTTATATTATACATTAAATAAATGCAGCCACTGAACCACGGTTATTTATAGTTTATCCAACAAGATAGGTACTGCTCTAGCGCGAGCTACTAATTTTTTTCTTAAAAAATGTGAGAATAGTGAGTATTTTTTTCAATTAAGTGAGTAATATTCTAGTAAAGGATGAGTATTATTTTCATATTATAGGTGAGTTTTTTAAACAAAAATATAAAAATAAAATACAACAGTTTAAAATATTTTCAGTTGTTTTTTACTTTTTCAGTTTATTATATACAAGTTATAAATAATACATATAAAATAATTTTGTTTAAATATTAATAATATGTGGTTCTGCCTACAATACCTAAATTATATAACATAAATAAAATTTTATTTAACCAACAAACATAACAACTGTAGAAACTGATATTATAGTTTTATATATATTAATTTTTTGAATGATATTATAATATAGTATAATATAATGTAATATACGTATTTGCAATTAAATATTAAAAATATGTTTATTATAGATACTAATTAAAGTTAAAAAAATATTTGTTCAACCATTTTCATGAGGTTATGAGTAATATTGTAGTCTGGGAATTTTTTTTCCTAGGGTCGGTGATTTTTATTCCGCAATTCATTTTTTTTTATTTTTAAAATTGGTCTTAAAACATAAATAATTATAAAAATTTCGAATATTTAATTTAAACACTTATTTACATTTAAAGATTTTTAAAAAAGTGAGGAATCAATGAAATAAGTGCGAAAAAGTGAGCACACTCAAATAAAGTGAGAATAGTGAGAAATAGTGAGTGCGTAGCAACCCTGCCAGACGAAAATCGTATAAGATTTATAATTAATTAAGGAAAGCGAGAATTATTTGTTACATTAGATCAATAACATGGTGTTCTTGCCTGAGTAATTTTTTTAATTAATATAATATTTTAATTGTTATTATAAATACTAAAAGGTAAATGAATACGGCAAGGGCCAAAATGTACTTACGTCAGACGTTGTTGCGGGAAATTCTCGGACTCGGTCAACCTTCCGTGAACGGAGAAAAGTTAGTGACGGAC